>NC_143257.1:6372236-6673552 GCF_984573655.1 Nuphar pumila | reverse complement strand
TTGGTGGATTCTTCCACCCAAACTCAATTTTATAAGTTTCTGCACCCGAGGTATGTACCATTGCAATGCAGTCATCCAAGCAATGATTGATCTAACATCCTAGATACGGATGATCATTGTTCAATGAAGAAAGAAATGCTCAGGGTATTGAATGGTTCCCCACACTCTTCTTAAATTCGGATCCGGATATCAAATCCATTCTTCTAAACAAAATTTTGGTGAAAAACCCAACATTTTTGCTTTAAAAAATCGAGAATCCATAGAATGGCGATCATGATGGGACCATTCGCTTGATATGAAGATCAAAAGTTGTTTAGATTGCGTTCAAGGTTAGTACCATTCTTGTGTTTTCAGATATAGATCTATTGCGGATCCAAATCCATAGTCTTTGTTATTTTTTTTTTGTCAATGTCATTGCGACAAAGCTATATTCTTAATCGTAGATCAGTTTTTTATGTTCTTAGGCTCGTCAAAAAGCTGATGAATGAGGCTATGTTTCACATGTTTGGTTCATTTTCATATTATGTTTATATAGTCTATGAAAATCAACACAAACAATGAAAATAGTCATTTTGGTAACTTTTTCATAAGAAGTGCATGTGCTTTTATCCGTTTCTCAGCGATCCAGTGACAAAAATTAACGTTTTTAAATTCATTGAAAGTCTTAGATTTAGATCTAAAACTGTCTACTTTTGAGTTGGAATAGAGAACTCCTCTGGGTGCTTGTTTTTTTAGTTCAAAATCTAGCATCGATAGTTTCCTAGTTATGTAAAATAGTCAACTAGTCAGCTTTCCCAGAGACTTATCTTTCCAACTGCACAGTTGATCACTATGATCTTGGTGGCATTGGAAAGATAACAAATTCCTCTATTTCTGTTATTTCTATAGTTTTCTCTAATTTCTAGCACAAATAGCCGGAAGATAGGATAAAACAGTTAGAATAGGCATCTTGATGCTTGTTCAACATTTGTTTTTTATAGCAATTTTGGCACCATATGTCGCCACCTGTATATCTATTTCCAATGTTTATACGTTGTTTGAAAGAAAGTTTTATTTTCTTTCTTTTTCTTGTTAAAAGTTTTTTCAGATTCTGCCATCTTCTAGGTCAAAAATATGTAGCAACACCTACTGCTATTTTTTTTACTAAGATTTTTTTAGGAAAAACACCTTTCTTTGGATTGGATTCAATTTTTATTGGGTTTTGAAGACTCAGTTTCCATAACCCATGTATGTATCTTGTCTTTTGTGTTGTGTATTATGTTTAAACCTAAAATATATTAAATAAGATCCATATCCAAATCCAAAATTTGATCGGTTTCTTTTTCTCACTTGAAAATTGTTTTGGACATAAAACCATAGTGTTTTCTCGCATGAATTTTCTGCTTTTCCTAGTTACAAACTATAAAATTCAAGAAGTTTTTGTGATTTTTTTATGATTATTGAATAAATAAAAGTAGAATTTTTGCCCAAATATGGTTTATAATTTTTTATTTAGTTTTAATTTACATTTAAATTTTGATGAGATATTTAATTGATGAATTTTAATTATTTTAGCATTGAATTGCTATAACCTTACATAAATTAACCTTTAGTTGGAGTTGTGTTTAACTTGACAATTAATGTAGAAATTAGAGGGCAATTAAATTAAAAAATTTATTTAATTAGCATTTCTAAATTATTATTGATTTTAAAATTAATCAGCATTTAATTACTAAATTAACATTTAGATAGAGTTATATTTAAATTGGCATTTACTTGTCAATTAGCATTTAATTTTTTATTATATTTAAATTATATTTAAAAAGTAATTAGGGATAATTTCATATTTTAAAGTATGGTTTGGGTTTAAAATTACCCAATTGGATCCATAAGTGTTGGACCTAAGTGGGGACCCATGTGCGGGTTGACCCTTGGTATTGGAGGCTTCTCCAAGATGGTGGAAGGCTTTATAAGGTAGGTCAAGTTGACAAGCAAGTGGGAAGATAAGTGGGACATGTGGCAAGCAATGAGCCAAGGAGGTAAGCAAGTGGGTAAGTAAGTGGGACGAGTGTGAAGCTAAGAGCAATGGAGGTAAGCAATGGGGAAGAGCATGTGCCCAAGTTGGCAAACCACTTGGGCAATTGGACAACCAAAGTGGAGGGAGATCTAGAAGCTTCCCTCCTAGTTGACCTTACCCCTTAGCCTTCTCTCTAGACGTTGACATCCACCACTCTCTCATATATTGAAAACCCTAACAAGGGCTAATAATAACCCTCCATCTTCTATCATCACATCTCAACCCTCCAATCCCAAACTCTACTTTTTCAAAAGTGGAAAACCCAATTTGGGCTATTGTTAGTCCTCCATCTACATATCTCATCTCATCTCTCCTAATTCACGATTTCTGGGGTTCTTTCACTTTGGTAGAAACCTTAATCTCTCTCTGCCTCTTCTCTCATGCTCTCATGTGAAGAAGAAAAACCACACTCCATGGATGATTTTTGAAGAATAAAGAAGGTCTCTCTCCATTTTCAAATTTTGACCAACTTGAAGGAGGTCCCACCATTGAAAAAGGAAGGTCCCCCTCTCAAGTTCGATTTTGAAGGAAGAAGCATTATCTAACTTTGGATTTTGGAGCACCACTCTACCCCTCCCACACGACTTTTGGAAGAAAGTCACCATACTCCATGATTTTGGAGCTCACACTCTTTTTCTCTTTAGCGATTTTGGGGTTCTCTCAATTCTTTCTCTCTCTACACTCCAAACCAATTTTGGAGTAGGAGTCATTCTCTTTTTCCACAATTCTCAAACATGTTGGAAGATGAGCTCTTTTGCATTTTCGAGAATTCTCCTTAAGATTTTTGGAGAATTCAACTTCTAAAAAGGTAGGGGTTCTTGAACCTTATATGAATATAGAAAATTCAAAGCATGTTAATCCATGTGTAGTAATTAGGGTTTTCTCTAAATTATAGTCTTATTGCATGATAAAGTAATGTAGTATGCTCAATTGCATATATAAATATTAATTTTCATGATTTAGATGATGTTCAGTAGTAGAAAAATCAAAGGCTTTAGTAAATTTGCATAGACATCTCAAAGATATTATAACAGTAGAAACCCTAGGGCACACTGATACATGGAAAAAAAGTCATGTGAACCTCTATGCAACTTCCCCTAGAGATGCACAAGGAGCCAAGCTATCTGGAGCTTGACTCGTTTGAGCTTGGTTTGAACTCGTTCAGGTGGATAAATGAGCCAAGCTTGATCAAGCAATCAAGTATGGTTGAGCTTGATTAGCTCGATTAAGCTCGATCTATGTAGTTATATAATGCATAGAGTACAATATATGTATAATTTGTAATATCGTGTATTTTATACTCAGTTAAATTTAGAGGTTTCTAAAACTTGGCTAAGTATAGAAGAAAAATCGGTAAAACCTTGATATAGGCTGACGTATTTTGAGTCTGGGCTTGGCCCAGGTCTCATCGACAAGGTTGAGACGATCCAATCAAAACGTAAGAAAAGGTTTTATTTTTAACTATTAAATTTAAGCAAAATTCAAGAAAAATTCAAGTTATTTTTTAATAAATTTCAGAAGCAAAATTCGAGTTATATATCATTGGATGCGTCTCAAAATTCTGAGAGTAACAGTATTTTACTTTTCCAAATTCAGGCCACGGTTGGCCCGAAAATTGCATTTTTTCAAAAAAGGACTGCCTCGATGAGCTGAATCCGGATTTGGATTGAACTTGATCTAATGGATTTGATCCAAATTAATATGGATCTGGACTCTATCTAAGACCCATATTAATCTAGATTTGATCCAACCCTAGACCTATTTGGATTTTTTGAGATGGATTTGGATCTTGGATCTGATATTGAATCCAAATCCAAATCCATGCCCAATGAAATTCCAACTTTAAATAATTAGATACCTTTAAATTGAAGTTAATTAGTGTTAATAAGTCTCCCAAATTGATATAATAACTTTTGAAAGCTTCTGGATAATTATTTATTATTTATTAATTATTAATTAAATAAATTTATTTAATTCTGAAATTTTATTTTGGTATTTGTTTAAGACTCTTAATAGAGTCTTTAAACACGTAGAAGAACCTAAGAAGGTTTGAGAATAGATTAGAAATTCAAATAGATTTGGACTTTGAAAAAGTTAACGTAAGGGTCCAAAAAATTTTGGAACTCTAAAGAGAGAAAAAAGTTCAACTTGGGGAGAGTTCCCTCTCTCCAACTCATCTAGAAGGGGCTGGAGAAGGGAGGGGCATCACCCCCTCTTTGCCTATATAAACATAAAAAATAAGAAGAAGAAGAATAAAGAGAGAGAGAGAGAGAGAGAGAAGGGAAAAGGGAGAAAGATAGAAAGGAAGGAAAAGAGAGGAAAAAGAAAAAATAGAGGAAGAGGAAGAAGAAGAAGAAGGAGGCTTCTTCTCCAACCATCCAACATTTTTCACCATTGTTCTCTTGTTCTCTTTTGATCTACGGTTAAGGTACGAGTCTTTCTCTTGAATCTAATGAGAAAAAAAACATGAATTTATATTCCATGCAATATTTTAGCAAAAAACTTTAGAAAAGAGTAAATCTGAATATTTACTCTAATATGGGTTTTATGTTTCTCTTTTTGGGATTTATTTTGAAAAAAAATACATATATTGATGCTTGTATTTGTGGATCCCTAAATCGGGATAGATTTTCCATGTTTATAACATGCACGAATCTGGTCCAGGTTTAGTGCATGCACAATTTTTGGTAACGAGATGCAAAAATAAGTAGTTACACATATTCGTGTAATTCGATTTGTTGATAGATGCATGCCTAGTCTGAAAATCTATAAAATTATGTTTGCTTGTTGTGAATCATGCATAACTGAATGGATATATGCATACTCATGCATACTTGATATATGAATCCATACAATTGAGATATTAAAGAGAATACATAATTAAACCAACTGAATTTCAATATGGTTACGATCTGTAAAAAAAAAATTATTCTTGTCTTGTGTAAACTGTATCAGACATCTGCAATCATTACTATTTACATTGAACATGTGAGTTCAAATTTGTATTCTCAGGTGAAGAGCGAGTTTTGGTAACAAATCCAGATAAAGTATCAAATTCTAGAAGATTACTTTTTCCCAGAATGTTCTATCACATATTGCTCATACTATCATCCGGTCTTTCAACTTAAAACTATTTTCAAGTGATGCGCTTTTTTTTTTTGCCATAGAGTATAAGTGTCGGACGGAGCTGGCTTGCCTTTTTGCAAGAGGTATCTCAACCTTGATCATAGCTAGTTTGTGTTGGACACAATGTTGGGTTTGGCTGTGTGCTAGACCCAGCCGACTGGGTCATATGCCTACAAAAAAAATTGTTTCAAAACAAAAGTTGCTAAAGAGAGATGTTTTTATTGCATTTTATCACTAGTTTGGGGAATATTCTGATTTTTCTATATGCTTGCAGGATCAGTTGTGTATAGATGACTTCAAAATTTTTGTACATGACACAGTTGCATTCCATGCACACTAGTTGGGTTAATTGCACCTTAATCAAAATTTCAGTTTGGCACCAAAGTTTTCCAGATTTGCCTATGATAATAGAGTTAGTCCTATGCATGTTAAGAATGAAAATGTCCATATGCTTGACTTGATATATTATGCTTAATCAAAATATTATTGCATAGTTGCTTCTACGTACAGGTGCATACATGAATTGATATGTTTTTGCATGTATGTAATTGCGTGAATGTTCACAAGTTATAATTGAGATGATACATAAATGAAAGCATGCATTTGCCATGAACATATGAACTCATGCATATGAACATTGAGAACATGCATATGAATAATGTTATTTCATGCACCTCAATAAATTGGCATACATGATTGTGCATTGAAAAGCATGTGAAGTGGATGCATTGCTAGCATGTTCCTTATGATTTTTGCATATAAATGCATAGATGATCAAAATGGATCATCATGGGCCTTGTGAGCCTTGAGCATGTGTTGCTATTTGTTTTAGTTTTATATACATATTGCAAGAATCAAACTTAATGTTATCATTTTAATTGCACTATTTTACGTTGCCACGAACTGTGATCTCGTGAAGAGCTTCGCATATTGATTTGTGAGTCTGCATTATTAATTTTGTATGTTGAATTACAAATTAAAGAAGAATTAATAACAAGATAAAAGAAATTAAAAGAATAGTGTAATTTATGCTTCCTTGATGTCCCTTCTATAGTATGAGAATCTTAGACATTACGGTTTTAGGGAATCATGAGGATACTAAAACTCCATGTGTGTTGTTATGCCCCTGAACCCGATATTGAGGTTCTTCTTCTGGCTATGATTTTAGAAGCAATCCATCACTTTGCCTAGGGGTGATGTGTAGACACAGTTGTTGTTTTGGTATACCAAGAAAGTGACATTATGGTTATTGATTTTTATAGTGTCCCAGCATTAGATATCGATTTCTAATGTTCTGATGAATGATGTTGATTACTGATATCGGTCGAGGTCTGAGTATGGAACCAAGTAATAAAATATAACTTGTGTGCTAAGTTACAACTGGAAACCTAACTTGACCTTGAGAAATTTTATCTGTTTGGAGTATCTGTGGGAAACGATAATAAAAAGAGGAACTAAAATTATGTTAATTTAATAGGGACGTGCATATAAAAGAAAACTTTGATAAAAGATAATAATTTATTCATGCATATGCATAAAAATCATGCATATTCCTACTATGCATTAGATCATGCATATTTACTTATTTTCTTAATTATGATATATTGGTGAATGCATGATGTTTGTTCCCTAATGCATGTTAAATGTCTTTATTGCTTAATTTGTGGTTCATGTTGTTTATTAAATTGTTTCATCATGCTTAATAATTGTTCTCTATTGCATGAATGGTTAATTGAGTTATGAATTTGTCATAATTGCATTCTTTTAAAATATTGCATGAATCTTATTAGTTTCACAAGAGAGATTCGTACACAGAATTCTTCTGATTCTGACACCCCTACTTTTGTGTTTTTACAGTATTAGAGGCCCAGTGAAGGGACTTGCTTTGCAAGGAGCTACGAGGGCTATGCGACTACTTGACAAACTTTTTTTGAGATAGTGTGGCTCTTCTTTTTGCTTTATTATTATTTTATTTGCTTATGACCCAGACTCTACGCACTTTAATAAATAAAGTTTATGTTTGGTTTGGATGATAGGTATAAGATCCATTGTGGTTGTGGATGTGTTATAACTGTAAAGGCCCTAGGTCTTTGGGAATGTTTTCGCACTTGCAAATTAAAAAAAAATGTCACTTTTTCATGAGTATGAGTTGAGGTCATTATACAATTTATGTTTGCAAATTTAAATCATCAAATGATCTTGTTGAACAGGTAACCTTCTATAGAGGAGGTAGCTAGTTGGAAATTGTCGTTTTTAATGCAATTCAATTTTTTTTTAATAAAACATGTTTCTGTCGACAAGACGAGTTTGGACAAAAGTTGTTCAAGTTTGAGCTGAGCATGAACAACTTTTTTTTTATTCAAGCCGAACTAGCCTAAGCTCGACTCAAACTCGACTCATGTGCATCCCTAACTCCCCCCTGCTTTTTTTAGGATATTAAATAGCAGAAGCAGGGAAATAAAAATTTGTGTTTGATGGTGCACATGGGTCCCACCAAAACAGAAAGGATTTTTTTTAGGAAAAACTTATCGTGCATCATCAAATGCACCCTAATATAAAGTGAGAGCATGAGAGGTGTACCTAGTGAAGGCACTATAGGAATTCAATAAGATTCAAGCACTCAGCACGATCCATGCACCCCATAAATGCTACCCCTAACGGGAGAGATAATACATGGTTTTAAAATTCATGTTTTTAAAGTTTCTTCATATGTCCCCACTCTTAATTAAATTGCCATATTAACTTTCTCACAATGTGGGAAAAGTTCTTCAATTTCCTTGTTCGGTATCCCATGTCTCCAACAAATATGACTATGAGCTCTCTATATAAGTGATGCAATAAATCATGAGTCCATGCACTTTGGCTTGTTAAACCTTTCAAAACCACATATATCAAAAGCTTTAACGATGGAAACTCATCAAATCCATCTTGCATTCATCCAAATAGAGTGAGACCACATGCTAAGGTGCATGATTACGAGCAGTGCATATTTTTCTATTTTTTTGTTTATAACCTCACGAAACTGTACATGAGCATAGAGACAATCGCCATTCTGGTAGCATAAAATTATGAGGCTAGGACCCTCACCCCGAGCCTATTTTAGGCGTCTCCTTAGGCAAGGGAGTAATGCCCACAAGAATCGAACCTCATATGTTTGTATGACAATCAGAGATCCACTCCAACTATGCTAACCCATTTAGGACGAGTAGTGTATCTTGACCATAGTTACTAGGAAGCAAAATAAATACAGAATACAATGCATAAAAAGAAAGTATGGAAGTGAGTGTTAAATACTAGTGCGAATTGGGAAGTGAGATTTGTTTTGAAAGCACGTGAGAAGCGGGATTTGTTTTGAAAGCGAGGAAGAGCGAAAAATGAAATGAGTGGGAAGCAAGGGAGAGTGAAAAAAATAAATATTAACATGAAAAATACAAAAAGCATGTGAGACGCAAGGGGGAAGTGAGTGGGAAACAAAAGAAGAGAGAGAGAGAAACGAGTTTCCCACAAATGGAAAGTGAGTTCTATCCATGCTTCCCCCTTTTAGTGGAAGTATGGTGCTTCTCGTGTTTCTCCCTATAGGGTGCTTCAGGTAACTATGATATTGATCATTGATTTTTCTAAACATGCAAATGCTATTTAAAGGCTTTTATAAAATTATACTCTCTCTCATACATATCAATGTATTTTGTCTAATAACTTGCATATAAGCTCATTAGAGCAAGCATCAAGATGTCTGAAGGCCCTAGACATATTCCCCTTTGGGATCAAACCTATGACAAGTATGGAGCAACACTATTTGGCTGGTCAAGGGCTGAATGTTCGTGTATTCCTCGCTATTGGTAAAAAAAAACTTACATATAAGCATTTTTTTACATTAGGGAGTAGGAGAGACTACCATTTCTCATGCCAAACATAAATTTGTCTACCTTTAGAACATGTTTGGAAGTGAGAAAGATGTAGGAAAAGTGATGCAAAATGAAAAATCCATACAGATTTTCTAATCCTTCCAAACCAGAGAGACTTTTTTACTGAAAGAGTTTTTCTAAAAAGTAGACTTTTTGATAGGAAACATTCCTTCATGAGGGTGGTAGAGGAATGTTTTCTACCAAGAGAAATTTTATTTTTACACTTCCCACCATCTATCTCACCACCACCACCAATAATGAGAGCGGGTATTCCGACTCAGGGGTATCATGCAAGTTAGTTTGGGTCAGAGGTTGATTATAATAATGAGAGCTGGTATTCCGACTCAGGGGTACCCATCATGTGACGAATGACATCAATAATTTTTCTATTCATGTTGAATATCAAGGTCCGAATGCAGTAAAGAATGGAGATGGAACAAGTTTGAATATAAAAAATATTGGTTCCACCAGTATATAGAATGGTTTTTTACTTAAAAATATTTTGCATGTACCTAAGATTGCCAGAAACCTATTATCTATTCAAAAATTTCTTCTGGTAATGATGTCATGTTTGAATTTCACCCTTATGATTGCTTTGTTAAGGATCGACATATAGGGAAGGTACTCTTGCAAGGCACTAGTGATAAGGGGTTTTTTAAATTGAAACTTGAATGACAGAATAAAGGACACATGTTGGAGAACAGACTTCAGTGGAGAAGTGGTATCAATGCCTGGGTCATTCTGCATTGAAAGTAGTTCAAAAGACTCTTGACTTTTATGATCTACCTTTTTATAAGAACATACATTATGGTGTGTGTGAGGCCTTTCAAAAGGGTGAAGCTCATAGTTTATCTTTTGGAAAGTCCTCTAATATGATTCTTAATCATGTAGAGATTATATATTCTGATGTGTGGGGGTTTGCACTTGTGTCAAGTGAAAATGGTTTTCAATATTATGTGACATTTGTGGATGCCTACTTGAAATACATCTGGATCTATTTAATCAAAAGAAAATCAGATGTATTTCAAGTATTTCAGACATTTAAAGAATATGTTGAAAATATGATGGGTCACAACATTAAAAAATTTCACTCCAACTAGGGAAGAGAACTTTAGGCTCTTTCAAAGTTTTTGATTGAATATGGTATAAGGCATCGTGTAATGTGCCCCATATGCTTGAGCAAAATGGCACAGTGGAACGAAGGCACAAACATATCATGTATACAGGGTTGTCCATGATGGCACAAGCAGATATACATTCTCGTTATTGGTTATATGTGTTTAGTACAATTGTGTTCCTGATAAATCGCACACCTACTAAAGTGTTGAATTCTAAAACTCTTATGGAAATATTGTTAAAGAAAAAACCATATTATTTGTTTTTAAAGGTGTTTGGGTGTTCATGCTTTCCAAATTTGAGAGCCTATAGGTCACATAAACTAGATTACAAGTCAGAAATTTGTGTGTTTATGGGATATGCTTCACAACATCGTGGATATTGATGCCTTCATTTGGAGATTGAAAATATGTATATATATATATATATCAACATATTATTTTTTATGAGAGCATTTTTTCTTTCATAACAAGTGAATCTAAGTTTTCAAAAAACTCAAGTCTCAAAAAGCCCCGAACCAAGTGTGGATAACCTCTACACCAACCCATACTTTGCTTGTGGACCGTCATGACTCCTGTGAACCCATAGAATTCGACCAAAAAACTGTGCAGGATCTAGCAACTGAAAATAGGCATAGTCTTGATCATCCCAATTATAGGGAAACAGAGCCTTCGTGTGCGCCATCGTGTAATTCTACTTCACCTGATCCAATTAGCCAAAAAACTCCAGATCCTATTCTCTGAATCACTAAAACTCACCATATGGTCACTAGATATCCTGATGAAACTTGGAAACCAAAAGTGTACAATATGTCCACGTCTAAATATCCCATAACTATGGTATATTTAGTCATGGCCCTTCAAGATAGTGAACCCGTTAATTTCAAGGAAGCATGTTAAGATCAAAATTGGTGTGCAACCATAAAATCTGAGTATGATGCTCTCATCAAGAATCAAACATGGTCATTAGTCTCATTCAAACAAGCATCACATGTTGCGGGTTGTAAATGGATTTTCAAAATTAAAAAAGGTGCTAATGATACCCTTAAACAGTATAAAGCATGTCTTGTAGCTAAAGGTTGCAGTCAGTTGGAAGGTATAGGTTACTTTGAAACCTTAGTCAAAAACACAATTATTTATGGCCTTAAACAACCACTAGGTTTTCAAGACCCTGAGCATCCAAATCATGTATGTAAGTTGAAAAAGGCCCTCTATGGCCTTAAACAGGCTCCAAGAGCTTGGAACTTCAGATTAAGCTCATTTTTGCAAACAATGATTTTCTAGGAGCCAAAACAGATACCTCTAAACTAGCCAAGAAAGAAATAGAAGTATATATCATCTAAAGATCAACTGGCAGATATTTTGACTAAGCCGTTATCAAGTCCAAGACTCGAAGATTTATGTAACAAGCTTTATGTTAATCAAAGAACCTTGAGCTTGAGAGAGGCTATTAGAAGAAAGAGAGATCCAAGGGAGGTTGACTTACAGGTTTCAACTTAACCTGTTGAGAAGAATTCTGATAAGGATAGAATATCAGCTGATATTCTTTATGTTAACTTGACTAACCACCTAAGAATGAATCTAAATGTAATAACCAGAATCCAAATAGTGTAGCCTACCATTATGCCAGATCGATGTACTATATATATAATCATATTCATATGAATGAAAGAGAGCTGTGTCAGGTTTTGTTATCGTGGATGTAGGTTCACATTAAACTGAACCAGATTAACTGTTGTGTTGTGTGTTACCGTGAATCTTTGAATCGTAAGTTCCAAGTCCTCAGGTGGTGTCCGCAATGTACTCTCTGGTAAACAAACAAGGGACACCTCAAGGATTTTATCAACCTAAAGTCAGCCAATGTGGGATTGGGGCTTCCCTTGGATTAAAAGGGCCGGATCACACAACTACTTCTCCCGAGGATGGCTTTCATACCAATGTACAGTCTAAAATTGCTAGCATGCCCCTTTAGTCATTCATGTTGATTGCTAACATAACCCTTAGTCATTCATGTCTATCAAATCAATAAGAGCTTGAGAAGCCAGAACGAGACCCGGACCCATTGAACACCGGACCCGACCCTTAATGGGTTTGGGTAAACCCACTGCTTGATTGAGTAGATTTTCAGGTGGGTCAGGTTGGGCCCTTTAACCCTGATTGATAAATAGTTCAGGCCTACAGTATAGGCTCCATAGAGATGTCATTTTGGTTCTACCCAAAGCTGGCCCTTTCACTAGTCTGGTTGGGCCCGGGCCAACATTTATCAGGATTTCAGGCTGCACAAGGTGATCCAAACCCAGCCCACGTAAGGTCAGGTATAGGGAAATGGAAAAAATATCAAAAATCCACTCATGTTTCATTTAGCATGTGCTTATTTTTTTAGGTTTATATATATATATATATATATATATATATATATATATATATATATATATATATATATATATATATATATAGCATTTGGTCATGTTGCCATTACGTACAAATGAGTTTTTTTTTAATCTTTCTGTTATTTTTCATGAAACTAACCTTAAAGATATTATCTACATGTTTACGTTAGTGGAAATTAGCTCTTAGATCGTCCGATTACAGACATGTAGGCATGATCTTATGAGCTGTGAAAAATCAATGACCTATAATGTATGATTTTTTTGGCTCATAAAATTATGTTTTTTCATCGAAAACACATTATCCAAAGGTTGGTTCCTAGCATTTGGACCATGCTCAATCCATCCATGAAGTCTGATTGGGTCAATCCAACCCACACATACGGTTTTCAGCTCATTTAGACAGTCAGGTAGTCGAACCCCCTTTAGTCAGAACTGAAATTGGACATGTGCAAGGTGTGCAAGTGTAGTTATAAAATAACTTTAGCGGCGGTCAAGACCACCGCTAAAGACAGTATTCATGCAATGCAATCAGCGGCTCAAATTTGGCCAATTTGCATTGAACATTTTAGGTGTTTGATGATACACCCTACTCTCTCTCTCTCTCTCTCTCTCTCTCTCTCTCTCTCTCTCTCTCTCTATATATATATATATATATATATATATATATATATAGAGAGAGAGAGAGAGAGAGAGAGAGAGAGAGAGAGAGTCCTAAACCCTGCTCATTGATGCATTCTATATAGCTTATTTAATAGAAAACATATGTTATAGTAGGCAAACGCTGGGTGAGATTAGCATTAAACAGGATCCCCTCTCACTCTTAAGGGTTAGATGTGTACTTAGGGTGATTGAAAATTAACTGCTCATATTGCACCAAAACTTGATGAAGTCAAGGTTTTTCATCAATTTGATTTGATATAGTATGGTTATTAGTGAATAAGTAATCATGAATGCATCTACAGGTTAAGAAAGCAAAAAATATGTCTGACTATGTTATCTAGAAGTGTTTTAGGGAGGTTTAAGACATAAACTGTGTAGGAACTACTCTCTCTATATATACATATATGGAATGAGGAACATGCAACCAAGGAAGGTGCAACATCTATAACCAATGATGCCTTCTTTCTTTAACTAACACGTTTTTTTATCAATCGGGGTCTACATATTGCATTTTTATCATTTATTCAGTAAGCAATATACTTTATATTATGATTTTTTGATATTTAGATGCAGTTTTTAAGTATTAAAAATCAACGGCTGACAATACTCTGAATTGTACATCCATTTTTCATGTTTCGGAAAACATGCCATCCATTCTTCATGTTTCGAAAACGTGTCTAGATTTAAAAGCATGCATCATGTCAATCATATTTCTTATTAAATGCATTATAAATAACAAATACATAAGGTCTGATCCATGAAATGCTCGAATATTGAAGAAGGAGAGCCACCTGATCATCAATGGTTATAGAGTTATAGATGTTGCACCTTCCTTTGGTTGCACGGTTCTCTCTTTATATATATATATATATATATATATATATATATATATATAATCTCAAATCATCTTAGACCTCTTTAAAAAAATATATAGCATGAGTTTTTGCATAATCCAAAGTTGTAGATGTGTTTATCATTGTTTATTTACTAAAACCTAGGTTTTGAATTGAACTAGTTTAATAAGAATTCTTGACTTTTTAGTCTATCAAGTTTTTGGTGCAATATATATATATATATATATGAAGTTAAAAACAATTCTAAAATAAAAATATTTAAGCTAATACATGTTTTCTGCTAAATAAACTGCAGAGATCACATTTACTGATTTAGATTAAACAAAAACGCGTGCAAGTATATTTTTTAAAGGCGTCAGGGATGGTTATTATTATATGTGTGCGTGCATGTGTGTGTGATCTGTGCACGTGCACACACGTGTGAATACTAAACATTTTAATATACAAATGTATTTTTATTGAGATATTAAAATATTAAAAATGTCTTTCAGTAAGTGTCATAACATGCCTGACTCACCCGTAATACGCCCTCTAAATCTCGTGTCACTGTGACAGAGAGAAAAGGCAACTGACATGGGACTCCAAAAGTTTGTATGCAGGGGTGGACATCAGGCCAGCTGGGGCCCGTTTAGAGCTCTAACTGCTGGTCTTTTAAGTGTGGCCCGGCACTGAGATGGCCCAGCCCATTTACTAACGGGCTCCGGTTTGAAGAGCAGCCCATGGCCCGGCCCATTGATCCAACGAGCCAATGTCAAATGGGTCGGGTCTGGCCTGTCCCGACCCAAATCTATTTGTAAATAATAATAATTAACAAGTTTTCTACTTTTCATATACCCAACCAATTATCTTTCTAGTTTTCATAAAATTAATACAAGTAATTAGGTAAATAATAATAGTTTTCAAGTTTCTATGCAATAGTTAATTATATATATATATATATATATATATATATATATTATAAAAAAAATGAATAAATAACTCATGCCCATTGGGCCGGCCCACATAAGGGCCAGGTTTTGGCCCGGTACCTAACTGGTCCAGGCCCAAAATCTTGGCCCAAACCCTTCCCATGGTGGGCCGGGCCCACCCCTACTTGTATTCATATACCTTCTTTTCTTTAGCTCACTTGTAGATCCAAATGGGTTGAAGCTTTGATTATGGTTTGACCCATGTCCATCCCACATTGTCAGATCTGAACAGTATAATTGAGACTATTCAGAACTGCATATCCAAATCCCATAAGCAAATACAATTAGATCCATTCGGAATCAGGTAAGCCCGGCCTGTCCTACCCTTTTCACATGGAAATCAATAGGCTTTACTCATTTTTTATGGATCCAGAAGCTCATATCCTAATCGATAGTGATATCCGATTTAGGTCCAGAAACATTATCTGGGCCCGTTATATAAAAAAGGATGCAATCTCGGGTCATGCACCAGACCTAATCCCATATCCGAACCGTTTTCATCCCTAAGCTCATCCTGTCTTTTCTCCAAACACAATTAAAAGTAGAGAAATAATAAAAATTAAAAGTAGAGATAAAAAATTGTGAAGTTTGGCTGGTTCTTTTGAGTTGGGTTCTTTAGGGTCTTGATTATAGTTGGTATAATAAAAAAATTAAAAGCAGAGAAATAAAAAGTACAAAAAGAAGAGAAGAAAAAATATTCTCCAAACACAATTGCTAAGTCTGGCTGTCACAACACAAAGTGTGAAGTTTAAAACTGCAATGTCAAGCTTTTGACTTAAGCACACACAAAAAAAAAGTCTGTTGAAAGACATAAAATAAAAGGAAATTCTTTTTTTTTAAAGACATAAAATAAAAGAAAATTCTTCATTTGGGGGAAAATCAGACTCACCATTGCTTTTAAGTGAGAGAGAGAGAAAGAGAGCATAATTCAACCATAAAATAAAAGGAAATTCTTTCTTTGAGAGAAAATCAAACCCACCACTGTTTTATTATGAGAGAGAGAGACACTGTTAGACCCATGGCCTTACTTTTGTGTTAAAAAGGTACATTGGACACACGCATATTTGTACCTAGGGGCGTCAACGGGCCGGATTTGGTTCGGACTCAGGTGGAACCAGACTTGGATCAGATTTTTGGGTATGGTATTGGGTCCAAACCTGAGTCTAATCAGGTCTACTATAATAGAAACCATACATGAACCCGATAAGAATTACATGAACCAGACCCGATAAAATAATATTTTTTATTATTTTTACATTGAAAAATTATGGGTCTTAATCGGAACTTGGGTCGAGCCCGGGTCTGGTATAAAATTTCACAAACTATACCTAGGTTCATGCATTAATCGGACCTTCGAGTCCGGACCAGGGTCTTAATCGGGTCTACTTATTTGTCACCATACCCGGACCCTATAGGGTTTGATCTGGGTCTGGTCCGGGTAAAACCGACCATTTGACACCCCTATGTCTACGTAGATAAATAAGATTAAAGAAGCTTAATCTAACTCAAACAGCAAGTTTGAGCTTGAGATCATTTATCATACTGAACTTGTTGAATAATGAGTAGCTCTTAAAACAGTTTAAGTTTGTAAACCGTTCTAAGTGCTTCTAAAAACCATAGTTGCTTGTATTTTTCTCTGAATTCTAACTTGATGTTTTCATATTGTTTATTCACTGAAACAATACTTTGAATCTGTTATATATATATATATATATATATATATATATATATATATATATATATATATATATATATATATATATATATATATATATATATTCTGCCATGCAATATAAGCTGTTGATTTTTTATTCAATCTAAGTATGCATCTAAACATGAAAATTACCTAATATAATAACATGATTTCTACTAAGACAGAGAGAATACATATGTGAGTTCGAATTTAGCAAAACACCTAAAACTTTGCCCCTTCACTTTTACGAGCTACATATTTCTCTCTCAACACACATATATCTATAGGAAAACCCGTAAGAGTGAACGGGAACAGTTAAAAAAATCCGTTGTTGATCTGCTTGCCATCAACGGCAGATATTCATCATATGATAGTGGATGATTTGCTCATCCACTGTTATATATATATATATATATATATATATATATATATATATATATATATATATATATATATTAATGGGTACGTGCTAAATGAAACATGTTAAATAGGTTTTTCTGCTCTTTCTTTCGGTGTTTTTTTTGCAGTTCCGATCTTATAAATGTGTTGGGCATGGTCGATTTACAAGGAATCCACAATCATGTCTTTTTTATGAAAAAAAATCATATTTGGAGCCTCAAAATTTTACAAAAAATTTGACTGTTGATTTTTTTGAGCGTTATAAAAACCCATCAATGTGTTGGAATAGAGCACTTTAAGAGCTGATCCATATAAAAACAAGTACATAGATTGTACGGTTAGAATTTAAAAATAAAACAAAAGAACTTGAAAAGCTCATTTTAACACGTTTCATTTAGCATATTTCATTTCGCATCTACCCATTACTATATATATATATATAGTAAAGTATTTGCTACTAATTAAGGAAGGTAAGGAACTAATGAGCTAGAAATCATAGATGCAAGTTGTATTGACTCAATCTAACCACATAGATCTGTTTAATATAATTTGTTTGCTAAAGATCAAGCCTTAGTTAGTGTTTTTCTAATGTAAAAATGTGAATTTTCGAGTTATAAAATTTTGGTACATTGTAAACCGTTGATTTTTTATCCTTTTAAAAACCTAATTACTTGCCATAAGCACATGATTCAAAACAAGTTTTCTACTAAACAAGCCATGTAGATCACATTTATAACATTTGATCTGAAAAAATTGAAAACTTTTCAAGAAAAAAATATTTTCACTCATTAGTTTCTTACTTTCATTAGTAGTCAATATTTATCTTATATATATTAATGGGTCTGTGCTAAATGAGGTTTTCAGTTTTTTCTATTTTATTTTAAATTCAGACCTTACAGATGTGATCAGCTCTTGAAGGGTTCGATTCCAACACATGGATGGGTTTTTACAATGTTTGAAAAAAATAACGGTCCAAAATCTTTGTAAATTTTTTAGGCTGCAAATATTATTTTTCCATTGAAAACACATGATTCAGGTGTGGATTCCTCGTAAATCGTCCATGCCCAACATATTTATGTGATCAAAACTGCAAAAAAAAACACCAAAAGGGCAGAAAAACCCATTTAGCACAGACCCATTTCTTTCTGTTTGAAAAAAACAACGGTCCAAAATCTTTGTAAATTTTTTAGGCTGCAAATATTATTTTTCCATTGAAAACACATGATTCAGGTGTGGATTCCTCGTAAATCGGCCATGCCCAACATATTTATGTGATCAAAACTGCAAAAAAAAAAAACACCAAAAGGGCAGAAAAACCCATTTAGCACAGACCCATTTCTTTCTGTTTGAAAAAAACAAGGGTCCAAAATCTTTGTAAATTTTTTAGGCTGCAAATATTATTTTTCCATTGAAAACACATGATTCAGGTGTGGATTCCTCGTAAATCGGTCATGCCCAACATATTTATGTGATCAAAACTGCAAAAAAAAAAACACCAAAAGGGCAGAAAAACCCATTTAGCACAGACCCATCTCTCTCTCTCTCTCTCTCTCTCTCTCTCTCTCTCTCTCTCTCTCTATATATATATATATATATATATATATATATAAAGAGTGAGAGACCAAAAGCGATCAACATTACTTAAAAGCAAAACCAAACACGACACAAAACATGAAGAGAGAGAGAGAGAGAGAGAGAGAGAGTATTTACACATGATCTTGACCTGTATGCCATTATATAGGGAGGGGGGCCTTACATCCCATAATGTGCAAGGATTGTGTGGTTCACTGGCCATCTTACAACTAAGATGGCCCTCTAGGGCAGTTTTTGGAAGCATCATGAGCACCTCTATGCTAAAACCTGAAGGGTCCACCTGATGTCTTATTGTGAGCAAGGATTAGCTGGTCACCGACTAATATATTCTAAATCTAATTTTTATAGTTTTATAGTTTTATATTTTTATACTCTTGATATTTTTAACAGTTTTATATTTTTATAGTTTTATTATATTAATATATTTTTGATATTTTTAACAAAAAATCTAGTTTTATCACAGATTTATGACACTGCACCTAAGAGATATATCCTGCCTTTCTGGACAAGTAGGTGCACTGAGATGTCCCCTTAAATCAATCAATATTTTGGTGATTGTAGGGATGTTAGACCCAAGGGGTTTGACGTTGTGGCATAGGCCCTCCTAGGGTGCTACTCCATGCTTAAGCTGAAGCTTGGCAGACTTCCTGGGGTCAAGGGGTAAGCCCTCAAAGTTTTATGCTGACAGGACAGCGACCATAAGTATGGCTGGCTGAGCCAGTGCGGCTAGGTCTCTGCGCCTGGGACAGTTTCTTCGAGTAAAAATAAAAAAGGGATGTCAACTGGTCAGATGGATGTAATCCGACATCTAACCCAAATTCAAAACCATTTTGTCAGATTCAGTAGACAACATTGATCTAGATTCAGTATTGAGCTTTGCATTAGAGTCCAAGACTGAATCCAAATTTGAATGTGTAAATGTTGGATTTTAAGTAAGTCAAATCCGGATTCAGTTTTGACTGATCCCATTCGAACCCAAACCTGATTGGGTAAGATAATATTAGGCTCAACTCGATAATGCTTAGATCCAACCCATAGTTAGCAAAACTCTGTTTAAAACATGTTATTTTCTATAAAACTTTGACAATGAAAAAAAAAACTGAAACTCCTTTTTCAAAAGATTGGCAAAAAAATATGTCCTTGTGAACAAAACATTTAGAACACGAAAATTTATATTTAAACAAAATATTTTTTTTTAAAAAACTAAACTATGTATCCAATTGAGTCGAATCTTGGATTCGAATTATAATGATTCTTGAATATGAATCTCAATGTTCTTATTTCCCAACTTGTTTTTTACAAAAATATCTTGTATATATGACCTTTTTTCACCCTATTTTTATAACCAAATTAAACATGTATGCATTGTTTGCTGATTTTGTTGTCTCATTTTTTTATGTCATTTTTTCAGCCATCTTTTTTAATGTGAAACCCTTCAAATAGTGCATTCAATGTTTAATGATTTTTTGTTGGTTCACGTATTTCTAACTATGATCTAACCCGCCCCAAAGGGGTTTGGCATAGTGGGATGGAGCCTAGGCCACTAGGTAGGTGGTCTAGGTTCAAATCTCATGGGTGTCATACCAAATACAGATTAATGTATAGGATTACTATTTTCAGTTATATAAACTTACTTAAAGAGCATGCGAGGAACTTGTTTGATTGTTGACCACCATTCCCATGAATAGCTCATTCAACTCACTGAACTGAGATTCCAAGACTTTGATTTTCTCTTATATTTGAGTCATATTGGGCTCATACTCATTGTTTTGATGCAAGAGTGTTGTCTTGCTTGGACCTTTACTGAATACCCCCATGCCAAGCATCCGTACACGACCATGTTTGTCTGGTTCTAAAATCTGAGAAACAACTAAACACAAATATGCATGGAGATATTTGTAAAACTTGAGATTTTTTCTTGATAATTAAAATGAATAAATGATAAATTATTGGTATATTCATGACTATAATCATGAATTCTTGATTTTCTTGATTTTCTTGATTTTCTTGAAATTCTTGATTTTCTTGATTTTCTTAATTTTCTTGATTTTCTTGATTTTCTTGATTTTCTTGATTTTCTTGATTTTCTTGATTTTCT
This sequence comes from Nuphar pumila, assembly GCF_984573655.1. NCBI lineage: Eukaryota > Viridiplantae > Streptophyta > Magnoliopsida > Nymphaeales > Nymphaeaceae > Nuphar > Nuphar pumila. The sequence goes on along the minus strand of NC_143257.1, from coordinate 6,652,695 downwards.
TGATTTTGATTAATTATGAACCTTTGTCTCAAGTTATGAAGATTATTTCAAGAATAATTGAAAAAGCTAAAATATGTGGACTAAACAAGAAAGTAAATGATTTATATATTTTTAGATTATGGATTTTAGAATTGAATTCAAATTTAATAAATATGTCTAAAATATTATAATTTGATTTGAATTTAATTTAAATCTAAATTAAGACTTAATTGAGTGTTAAATTAAGGTTGAAAAATATAATATTTTTTTAAAAATTAAGTCTATGATTTTAAATTTAGTTCAAAGTCATACATGTGATTTTTAGGGCATTTCTAATAAATAAATAATAATTTTTATAAGAAAGAAGCTTAAAAATATAAATTAGCTAGTGGATTTAACTAATGATATTTAAATCAAACTCAATTAAGTTGAATATAATTCATAACATTTAGATCATTAAAGGATAAATTATATGGGATATAACTCAGGATATCTTGAATCATATATCATTGGATTTGGCCCATAGAGTTGGACACTTCAAAAAAATGTTATTATTGTTTCCATAAAACTTTTGGCAAATCGGTGGCCCGTCTATTAAATCAAAGTTGACCTTGACGTTTTTTATTTTGAGAGCATCAAAATCAACTATTTATATGCCTAAATTGGCATTAATTTTAGCATTTTACCATCGACCAAAGTTTATACCTAATTATAAGTCAAAAATTAACATTTTTCAATATTAACTAAATTTTCTTGTCAATCCATGTACGTATGATTAAATCTAAGACTATCACGATGATCTAAGTTTTAAGGGTTATCAAATTGACTATTTAAACATCTAATTCTGATAAGTCTTTGAGTTTGTAGGCCTCCCGAAAAGTTACCTTGTCACTAGAGCCTAAGACAGGGTAAAAAGTTCCTACTTTTCTTTTATAGCATAAGTAATTTCAAAATTTATTAAATTAGGTCTTATAATTTATTATTTTATTTTAATAATAAAATAAATTAATAAATATTAACTTCTTATATTAGACATGAGACTCTTGTCTAAGCTCATCTATAAATAGAGACTCTCGTTAGGAGGATTAATAAGGTTAATTTCCTTTTTCTCTCCTATCTTTCCCACGCCTCTTGGGGATTTTCTTCTTCTTTCTTGGGTTTAAGAAAGGCCTTCGCGTGATTCTAGAGAGTGTCTAAGGCACTCTTGTTGCTGGTAGAAGGTGTTGATCGGTTAAATCGAGTAAAAAGAATCGTCAAATCCTACGAAAAATATTTTTACGACAAGAGGTAGGTGATTTATGCTTTTCTTGAAAGAAGAGAGTTCTTGACATAGATTTTAATGACTTCTCATAAGTTTAGACCATGATCAGACTCTCCTAACCATGGGTTTGATTCAGATTTAAAGATCCATAGAAAAAGAACATTTTTCTGAAAAGAAAATCCTCTTTGAAATCAAGCTTTTCATAAAAAAAATGGTTTCTTAGAAATGAAATCTATAAAATTTGTAAATACTTGAATTATGCTATGATTTTCTTAAAATTATCAATTTATATTGGTAGGATATGTTGTTGTAGACCTTCTGAAATTTTTTTGTGAATTTCTATGGTCAAAATCTTGAGATATTGCGATTTTAGCAATATCAAATTTTTCAAAAAAGAAATCAGTAAATTTAGAAAGAATGTAGATTCCGTGGTTGGATTCAAGCAAGATCTGATGGTTTCTGATAGATTATGATTTGTTTGATATTCAGTGAATTTTATGGTATTTTTTATTTTTATTTCATAAATATTATGCATTTTAGTTAATTTATTATGTATTCTTTTGAATTAATTCTTGAGAAAATAAAATATATGTGTATCGAGCATATTTTTTCTACCAAAAAGCTGAGGAAAAATACAATCTATCTCAGACAAAATATATCAGATTTAACTATATATTTTATTCTAGTTTTTATTTAAAATATGCAAGAAAAATCATGGGTGTACAGATTTGGGTGGCTCAATTTGGCCTAACCCGACTGCATAGACCCAGAATTATAGTTTTTCAGCCAGACATCCAACCAGTAAAACGTTTGTATCTCCCTCATCCAGAGAAGTTTTGACAAATGATTTATTGTGTTGGAAAGCTAACAAAATTTTGCATCTACTGTGAAATTTGGGGCTCTGTTCATAGGAACAAAATATAGCATGTCTATAGTAAAATATTCATAACTCTCTCATACGGAGGAATTTTTATGAATGGTTTGTGCCTACGGAAAGCTAACGAAATTTTATTTATACTACATAAATATTAGTTTTATTCACTGAACATAAAATTCTTTGTGAGCTCTATAATAGTTTAGAAGAGTTATTAGTTTCGTAAATCAAGACCGATCATTAGATCGAGGGTCGACCTATGCATAGTTTGCATATTTTTTAGTAAACTTTTTTATTTCGAATAGCATAAAATATATGAATAAGTATGCAGGTCTGATCTTATGAAAAAACTTATATGAATATGTCTATGACCTAAATAGTTAATAAAGCCTACACATTAAGATCAAGGATCAAAGTGTTCAATGAATGCAAGTTTATGTTTTAAATTCTGAATATATGTTGGTTGCAAGTATGCTCATGTTATGATGATGATATGAATGTTTCACTGAGATGGATGCTCATATTTATATTCTTTATTGCATTGGCCATGTACATGCATATTATTAACTGAATTATGAAAATGAATAAGATTTTCATTTACGTGCATGCTCAAGTTTATGTTACAAGTATGATTAAGTAAATTTTTCAATGTTTTATAAAAATGCATCCATGGCTCATAAAGTGACTCAAGTTTTGATGTTGCATAAAAAAATAAATATGTAATCAAGTAATCATATGACATTAAAACTCAAGATACTTGCTAGGAGAGTGGTAGGTGGTGCAAAACTTCATGGGGTAAGTCTGTTCCGAGTATGGAAGGTTGTTCCTCCCCTCACACGATTTTATGGGAAAACCTCTGCATTAGACTGCAGCGCAAATGGCAAGATACTCATGAGAAAAACTGGTGCATTGGGTTGAAAGTCTTTGAGAATTTCTCTCATACTAACGTCCCTCACCCCATCCTAGTGAATGAACTTGGTGAGGCTAAAGCCACCCTTGTATGTAAAACACTGCCTGAGCCATTGTTCTAATATGGGAATATAAGCCTGTGTCGTATCAGCAGAAGTAAGAAGTGATAACTTAAGATGTATGCGCATTAGTTAGGCATTGCATACATCATTTAAGAAAGAAAATGTAATTAAAGATAAGAATATGTGCACGCATTGAAGGGCTTCTGCATATAGTAAGTCATGCATATTAACTGCTCATGCATTTTATTTCTTGAATATATGAATTGATGCTCTTTTGTTAAAATTATAAATTTTGAACATGCAAAATTAGTTGTGTAATTGTTTCACTTAATTTCAAATGCTAACCTATAAAATTTCTATTAAAATTCCTACTTTGAATTTCTATCTTACAAGCTTATCATATTTCACTCTACGGAGATATGTTTTGTCTGACCTTGTATAGTTTAATATTTTTTAGGTAATGAGGAATAGCTTATATGCAAAGGCGAGAAGTTGCGATGGAAAAAGAGTCTACCGTTTCTTTGTATTTATAAGATTTTTTTACTCTAATTTATTATTTAATTTTTATGGCAATAGACAATTTAATTAATATTTTGCATGATTGTGGACATCGATTTATTTTATGCAAGATTAAATCTATTTATTTTAAGTTCTCACAGTCATATGGTTATGCATGAATACGAAAAGTAGCACGCCAACTTTTAGACACGATAAGTTTTTTTGTTGCTATTTGTTAAAGATTTTTAAAAGCATTTAAAAAAATCATCATTTTTGGGTTATAAAAATTTTGGTGTTACAATATTAAATGCTTATATCTATAAAAAATGAAAAAAGTTTGGAATGAAATAAAACATTATGCATATATAGTTTCATTTTTATGGAACTTATATTTCAACCTAACCGGGAAAGTCAATGCGAAGGATACTACAACCTCATCGGAATGCAACAAAAAAATCATGAAAATTTCCAAAAGGAGAGAGGAAAAATGTTTAGGGTTCTAAAGAGAAAAAAGTTAGGGTTCTTTCCATAAATAAATGAAATAAATAAAATAAATAAATAATAACTTTATATATGATAAAGCAAGAATGTGAATATAAAAAAATTTGCATGTCAAAAATTTGTGTTGGTCATTATATATTTGTGGATTGTCTTGAGGATCTATTACTAAAAGTGGTTTGCACGGTATCTCACAAATTTCATAATATATAAGCAAATTTAGTGCGATATTTGTAAAGTTACGAGGTTTTCACTGTATCTCATAAATTTTGTATTATACATGTGAATTTAGTTATGTATTTATGAAGTTATGAGGTTTCAGTAATAGGAGGTTTGCACAGTATCTCATGAATTTCCTACTATATATACAAATTCAGTAGAATATTTATTAAGTTACAATAGGTTTCAGTTATAGGAAGTTTGAAGATTTGGTTATGTGAACTTCGTACTATATATGCAAATTTAGTGAAATATTTATGAAGTTTCAACATATTTTAATTATAGAAAATTCATAATTTTGGTTATGCAAACTTTGTATTATATATGCAAATTTATTTAAATATTTGTAAAGCTACAACGGGTTTGAGTTATAGGAAGTTCGCGAATTTGATTATGCGAACATCATGAGGTCTGCGAAAAAATGTGTGAATCTACCTTTTAGTGAGAGTTTGTGATACCCGAAGAGTGTACTGATATATCATGCAAACTTTAGGAGGTTCGCTCATGCGAAGGGTAAAATGGTCTTAAAAAAGTCAAACATTTACAAATTTGGACATGGGCCAACTTTTAAAAATTGTAAGACATTTCGAAAAGCATGTCATTCTTTCCATAAAATGTGGCCATTTTTTAAAGTTTTTTTCCCTTTAAAGTAACCAATAGATCATTTTCTTGTCACTCGACATCCAACTTTGGCAACCTACTATTTTGAGCCTTTGATTGATTCACCTCCACTAGTCTCAGTTTGGAAGCTCAAGATAGTATTTAACAAGGGTTTAATTAATACCGCATTCCCTCACATGTTTGGTAACGTTGTTTTAGGAGATAAGAATAGTCTTGAGAGTGGAGATGGAGGGAGAGGGGGTGAAGGTGAGTCACTTTTGACTACATCCTTACAAGGATGCAGTTCACAACTCCAACCACATCTCCCATTTTTATCTTCACTCCCGTCACCCTTCTCGTCTCCTCTCTAACACCATCTCCCAAACAGAGCCGCAGGGCGATGTCTCCCCTTAGTGTTGTCCTTTTATTGAAATTAGAAAAAAAAGAATTCTTTTATTAAAAAAAGGATAAACTACAGCAAAACCACTCAACTGAAAGATATGTTCAAAAAACTATCCAACTTTTTGTTTATTATATTCAACCATCTACTCTATCTAAATGCATTTTAGATCTCACCTAAAGTATAAATAATGATCAACTAATGCTCTTTTGTTAAACAAAATGAAGGTGACTAAATGCAATATCAACAAGTTGAACGGTTGGTTACAAATATCCTGTGAGTTGGAGTAATATAGTAAACTACCATCAGAAGAATCTAACAAACTATGTATACATGTTTGTAAGATTTCATTTTCACATATGAAAGCAAATCATATATGAAAACCAATCATATCATACTACAAGGATGATGGTCAATAGTGGTGACTTTTCTTCCTGCTATTGCTCTATTTATCGTTGTTATGGGCACCAAAAAATGGCCATAAATTTTTTGCCTTTGTTAATTAATAACAGCGACATTTATAGGTTGTCATTAATGTGTGACCCAACACCAATAAAGAGTTTTCCAATAACTAGGAACACTAATAGTGGTGACTCACCCTTTAATAGCAATATTTTTATGTCACCTTTATAGCCTATAACAGGGACTATAATTCGCCGACATAGTCGATTACGACAAGAAGTAGGTCATTGTGATAGGTTATGAAGGCAACAATTAAGTCTCTATTATAGGTTATAACGGCGACAATTAAGTCATTGTTATAGGTTGTAACAGCGACTTAAGGTTAAGGTATAAGCTTTAAATCTACAAAAATATATTTTTTATATTAGTTTTACTTTTTTTATTATATTAAACACGATATCCATATAAATATAAATATTTAAATATATACTTCAAACATCCTCAAACGTACATCCATTCAAATATAAACATGCATTTCAAACATCAATTCAAATATAAATATACATCTTTCCAACCTCCTCAAACATACATCTATTCAAATATAAATATAGACTTTAAACATCGATTCAAATACTAATGTATACTTCAAACATCAATTCAAATATAAACAAACATTAGTTTTTATACATCTTGAAACATGCATTCAAATATAAACATATACTACAAAAAATAAACATACATCATCTTCAACCACTTCCCCTACATCCTATCCAAACCTACAACAAACACTTCAAAAAATAAACATACGTCCTCTCCAACCTCCTCTCCAAACTTGCAATAAACATACTTCAAAAAACAAACACACATCTTCTCCAACCCCCTCCCCTGCGTTATCTTCAAACCTACAATAAGCACACTTTAAGAATGAGTACAAACTCACAATTCATAAAAAAATCATAAAAAGAAACAAATATGACAAATGCATCCTCATGGGATGCTTAGTAACATAACAACACTTGTGAACCATGCTATCAATTGGTGGATCATGTGCTGAATCCAACAAGTCTAAAGTTAAGTTTAACTTTGAAGTGTTGGTACTAGGTATTGGTTAAGGTCCGGTCAAATGTAGATTAGGCAGAACCAACTCAAGTTGTGATACAAATAACATAAACCAAACCTAGTAAAATTTCTTTTTATTTTCATTAAAATAATGGATCTTAATTGAAACTCAAGTCAGACTCAAGTCTTGTTTACAAATTTATAAACCAAATTTGAGTCTATATATTGTTAGGATCTTATCATAAGAACCCATTAGCTAGTTAGATGTTGTCATTAAGCCCAAACCTACCAACTATGGTAGTGGTGGTGTGATTGACCATTCATTCGCCCTCTACTTATTTCTATTAATTTTTTAAATTTATTTAGTTTTGAATACCTCAAAGTTTTCTCAATATCTTTAAAAAAATTTGTCAAAAGAAGGGTTGATATTTGGTGCTATTAAAGGCATGAAACTATTGAGTATAAATCACATTCTTTTCAAATGGTTTAGATTTTTTTGTAGATAAAACCTTATGGATGTGATAAAAAAGGTCCCTTTAGTAGAAAAAGAGTCTTGAATCTTATGATTGTGACATAATGAGGTTTTCTAGAAGGCTAAAATATTTACTGCTCATAATGCACTAAATTACACAATTCAAAGTATCATATTTTTAAATCTAAATAACATCAAGTTTTGATTATTAGCAAACAAACCAACCTGAACACATCTATGCTTTTAGATTGAGTCGATAACGCTTAAACCTATGATTTTCATCTTAATAGTTATGTGTGTTCAAGATGACTTTTTTTTGCTTAGAAAAAACTAACATTGGAATTTTTGCCTATGTGACAACCTCATCTCGCCATCCTAAGAAATTGAGGAGTGAATATGGTTTCTCATCGCCAGCTAATAGACAATAAACTTGATCATAGTAGCATGTTTGGATGGGCTCAAATGAGAATCTTTCATTTTTATTAAAATGGCAACATGCACCCTTATGTGGTGTTAAGTGGGTGTATGACGCATTGCACTGAGTTCGTAAAATGGTGTTTCATGGTTCCAACCTCCCCTCCTGCTGGGAAGGGGGATGGGGGTTACACTAAATAAAACACACACACACACACACACACACACACACACACACACACACACACACACACACACACACATATATATATATATAAGGTAGGGGTAATACACTCCAATGCCCTTCATTTTGTATCCCCCTCTTTTACATATTTCCCCCTCCCTCTTTCCTCTCCCTCAGCATCCTTCTCGCTAGAATCCGATGACCTTTATATCTTTTCTCGCTTTTTGTGGCTCCATTTTTCTTGCATATTAGTGTTTGGATTTAGAGTTTTCATATACGAGCATATTCATAAATGAATGAATGTATAAGCAAATTTATTTTGAATAAATAAATGTATAAGTTCTTCACACAGTGATGATCATATCGTCAACGTAAAGGAGAAGAATAATAATACCTGCATCATAAATCTTAACAAATAAAGATGTATCTGTCAAACAAGATTGAAATCCAACATCAAGCATAACTTGACTAAACCTGTCATTACCAAGCCTTTGGTGTTTATTCAAGACCATACACGGCTTTATCTAAATTAAGAGTCTTTCCCTTAGGATTAATTATACAAGTTGTATTTTCAGAGACACTTCTTTAACCAAGTTTTCATTAAAAAATGCATTCTTAACATCCATTTGATGTATAGGTCATTTCTTCATAGAGGCAAGAGCTACTAAGGTACTAACAATGGTTATTTTAGCAATTGGTGCAAAGGTTTTCTCATGATTTATTCCATACTCTTAAGAGTATCACTTGGCAACTAATCTAGCTTTTTACCTTTTCAGAGTTTCATTACTCTTGGTTTTAATCTTATATACCCATCGACACTCTATAAGTTTTTTTTTCTGAGAAAATATCTTGGACAATCCAAGTATTTGCAAGGCGCTCCAAGCCTTGACTGACCTTGATAAGTACAAAATGTGCACTCTTTGCCAAGCAGTCCATAATCACCCAGATGGTATCGTGCTGATGATGGGTCCTCGGCAAACCCACTATGAAGTCCATCGATATATAGTCCAACTTTCACTCAAGGATATCCAAAGGCTGAAGTAGTCTACCAGGTCTCTGATGCTCGATCTTCATCTATTGGCAAGTGAGACATCGAGACACAAACTCTGTAATATCTCATTTCATCTCATTCCACCAATATGCCCTCTGGAGATCCTTGAAAATCTTGATAGAGCCCCGATGAACGAAATACTTTGACATGTGAGCCTCACTCATTAGCTCCTTCCGCAGTGCCTTCAGAACCCCCTATCTGTTCAGAAACATAATAGTTTCATCTTTCTGACGATAGAACTACGCAGCAGGCTCCTGGGCACTCACGCATAACCCCTTGAAGTTTGAATTGGCCAACTGAAACTCCTCAATATGATCTATAATCGCGGGTTGTGCCTTTATCCTGCATAAAGGATGCGTCTGGCTTTATCTGCAAATGGCTGACACTTGACGAACTCCTCAAGCAAGTTCCAATGTTTACCAATCAAGCTAGTTGTTGTGACTGATATCTTCATGTTAAGCATGTATGTCATTATATTCGTCTATCCAGGGTGGTAAGAGATTGTGAACTCATAGTCCTCGAGAAACTCTAACCACCTACGTTGTCTCAAATTTAAATCCCGTTACGTGAAAATGTACTTGAAGCTTTTCTGGTCAAACAGAATCTCAAATTGCTCTACATACAAGTAGTGGCGCTAGATCTTCAACGCAAAGGCAACAACCGCTAACTCCAAGTCATGTGTGGGATAGTTCTTCTCGTGCACCTTCAGTTATTGAAAAATGTAAGTGATGACCTTCTCATGTTGCATCAAGACATAGCCCACGCTGGTACCCGAAGCATCGTTGTAGACTATGAATCCTCCTGGCTCATATGAAAAAGACAACACTTGGGCTGAAGTCAACCTCATTTTCAACTCCTGAAAGCTCTTCTCATACCGAGGTGACCACACAAACTTAACTCCCTTCTACAATAACTAAGTCATCAGAGCATACAAAGAACACAACTTCTTGTCCAGTCGAAACAAATGTTGAACGGAATACAGTTGTTATAAAACAAACAGAACATGTAGTCATATTTGTTCTGTTTTACTGTTTTGTCCAATCTTGGACCGGCAATCAAATACACCCTAAAATTGGGCAACTAAAATATGACAACAAAGAGAGAATGCAAGTGTGAGAGATGTGTAAGTTTGGAGAGATGTGTAAGTTTGGAGTTACCAAAATAGAACAAAAATAGAAATTAAGATATCAAAAAATATTTCTAACTTATGCTAATAAATAAAAAGATTTGATAATGCTATTTAAAATGGTTGGAGCACTTGTACAAATACTTGTAATGTGAAGGATCATAAGGTAATTGAATTTGTCACTCTAGATAAAAATAGAATAGAGAAATAAGAATTGTAAAGTCAATCAAATATAGTTGGTATCAAGCTTGATGAAGATGATAATTTTAAAGATCATATCCTATTGTCTGGCAGGAGCAGTAAGTGCACGTCACCTTGTATTAGGAAGTTGCAAGTTCGAATCCCAATGGTATGCTAGTATATCTGGTAGGGGTCTGACTTTTATACCATAATATGTGATATAAAATATATCTATAAAAATATCTAGTATTACTTAATGAGGCTATATGAGCAGAATCAAGCCAATCACTTATTTTTCATTTTGGAATTGCCAAACTCGAACAAACTCATTATGACACGAGCAGACAAGCTTGTATACAAACACTGACATGTACGAATAATATTTCAATATTATTTTATTTTTAATGTTTTAAAGTTGTATTTCAATAAAAATATATTTTAACCTTAAAATATCAAAAATAGTTTTTATTGATTGAAAATTTTAAAAATTACATGTCCTCGTGACTTATTTAAAAAAAAAATCAAACTTGCAACTCGAACCTGCATCACTTGTCCTCGTTCCATGTGTCTTTGTGACAAAGATATATTTTAATATTGTTTTATTTTTTATATTTTAAAGTTTTATTTCAGTAAAAACATATTTTTAACTTTAAAATATCAAAATTAGTTTTTGAAAATAAAAAATAAAAATTATGTGTCCTCGTATCTTGTTTTTCAAAAAAAAATCGAACTTGCGAGTCAAACCCGCATCATGCGTTTTCGTGTCAACGTATCTCTGTGACAAAGGTTCTTACCAAAAGTGTGGGTCCCACACCATGGAGCCGACACTCGTGCTTAGCCGTATTATAAGGGGACGAGCTGAGCCGCATCGTAAAGTAGGGGAGCGAGAGAAATAGGGGGAGAGGGAGCGGAAAAAAATCCTCGATTTTTTAGGGTTTTCTGGCTCGGTGGTGATATCCCATCTTCCGGGCCCTAGATTTTCTGCGTGAACGAGCGTCCCTCCTCTTTAATCTCCTCCGGAAGACCACCGATATTTTCTCCTTTGAGACCATCTGAAGGAGTGACAGCAGAAATGGTGAGACTTCCACACTCTCGGACTCTTCTACGGCTCCGATTTCGTTTCTGCCATCGGATTTCTCTCTCCCTTCATTTGTTCTTCTATCTGTGAACAGTTTCGTTTATGATCTCATGGTGATCGGATCCGTACGATCGATCGTGTGGTTTTCCTTGCTGTACGGTTATGTTTCAATCTGATGCGAACCATGTTGTTTCTGCTGTGATTTTTGGGGCTTCTCTTGGGATTCTTTGGCTTTTTTGTTTCTGTCGGTGTTTTTTATTGGTTCTTTATGTTTGAGATCGACTCGTGCCTTGATGTTTTATGATCGATCATCGAATTTGCGGTTTTTCGCTCGTGATCTGTTTTCTAGGGCTAGGATGGCGCGATAATGAAGGATTTATTTTCGTTGTTTGTTTTATCTGTCGTGATTGAAGGATTGGGTTGCTTTTCCCCGATCTAGTTATCCTGGATCTTGTTTTGTTGAAATTGAGATGGTTTTTTTCTCATTGCATGTTCGGTTGATCTGATTCTTGATTCTCGATGATTTGGAAGGTATTTGTTTCGGATGCTTTTTTGTTTTTTCCGATGATGCTGCAAATTTATTTCTTTTGTTGTTTCTATCCGTGTTGTGTATGCGAGCAATAATTGGATCAAATTGTTATTCATGATCATATGGGAAGGTAGAGGAATCTTGCTCCCGTGTAAAAGTTCAATGATTTGGTTTTGTCATTAGTTGATAGTCTAGCAGTTTCAGTTAATTGTGGTAACTCGTGGTATATCATCATCCTGCGAAAGTTTGTTGATGTGCCCATTGGATGACTCAGGCCGTGTTGTGGTGCCACTTCAAGATTGAACAGCAGATTCCCATGTGTAATTTGTAGAAGAGTGTGGATGTTTGTCCTTGAGGACGCTTTTGCGTGTGCGTGCATGCAGGTGTGCGTGCATGCATGTGCTTGTGTGTGTGTGTTTTAATTTGGTGAGTTTTCTTCCTGTAAACACCATAGATCTTAATGTTGAATATTTCTTTTCACATTGTAGGCCAATGCAGCGTCGGGAATGGCAGTCAATGACGACTGCAAACTGAAATTCTTGGAGTTGAAGGCCAAAAGAACCTACCGCTTCATTGTTTTCAAGATTGATGAGAAGCTAAAGCAGGTTATTGTTGAAAAGCTTGGAGCACCAGGAGAAAGCTATGAGGATTTCGCCGCAAGCCTCCCGGCAAATGAATGCCGATATGCTGTTTATGATTTTGACTTTGTAACTGAAGAGAATTGCCAGAAGAGCAAGATTTTCTTCATTGCTTGGTAATGATATGCATTTTTCTGCCAATTCAAGTGCAATGTGATTAGCTATTAGCATTTTTATATTGAATAACTTGGTCATCACAGTTAGTATGTTTTATGCTGCACATTGAATGTTATGATTTGTTGGTTTGTCACGTGATTTACCTGTTCCTTTTGCAGGTCTCCTGATACATCAAGAGTAAGGAGTAAGATGTTGTATGCTAGCTCAAAGGATAGATTCAAGAGAGAACTAGATGGCATCCAGGTTGAATTGCAGGCAACAGATCCCACTGAGATGGGCCTTGATGTTTTCAGAGGCCGTGCCAATTAGACCTTTTCACCGCCACTGCTGAGTATGTACTGTAGGCCACGCAGTGAAGATTCCATTGATACAGTTTGGATGCTTTCTGTGAAGTGTTAATAGTTCTGTGGGACATGGTTCGCTGAATATGCTAGTTGCTTGTTTATTTGGATTTACAGTACAGGACTTCTTGTGTATGTTTTTAAACTATATTGACACTTTTCATACATTTTATGATCTTGATATTTGTAGAACGTACATGAAAGTGGGCCTCCCTTGTGGGATGCTGCTTGTGCTTGTTTGTGGCAATTTGATAGGCTGTAGCTGCTTCTGGACTTGGACACACTTATAGTTTCTTTTGATGGGGCTAAAATTGATGTTTGATTAATTTATTCTTCTTTTATTTGAAATGTGGATTGGGAGATCAGAGATGATGCATATAGATTGTTTGGAGTAACAGTGTTTAAGTAAATGTTATTGTCCCAATGATGGATCCTGATTTAGTTTGTGTTGCCTCTAAGATGCATCTCTGCAGCCTTATGCTTAACTCCTGCATAAAAACTACCCTGTGATGTAGGATTTCGATATACCATATGCTTTGCACAGAGGGATTGGAGAAATCTTTTCTATGTAGTGTTTCTTAGGTTGGTGTGATTTGATCCACTGGATTTTTTAGCTGTCTAAGTAAAATATATCCTTGTAGAGATTCTTAACATTGGACCACGGCTGCCCTTTTTTCTCTCTTTTTTTGTACATTGTCTGCTAAATCAGTTGATAGATATACTTCTCACTATGATTTGAGCAACGCATGAAACATCATCAGCCAGTCATGACATAGCCGATTAATTCAACATCTATCTGTATGAAGCCTTCATGTAAACAATATAAAGACGAGAACTGGCTACAATCTTTTGATGGAATGATGATTTCTTCACCTCTCACTTGGGATCAAGTAGCTTGAGCTTTTGAAAACCCAAGCTCTGGTTTGGTTTGATCTGTTAAAGTCACTGCATCTTTCACAGTTTTCACTTGACTTGGTTCTTTTTGTAAATAAGGGTTTAGCATTTGTCTCCAACTGTACTTATGAACTTTTGTGTAGCTAATTGATCGAGCCACCCATGATACCTAGAAAAGCTAATCAGTATCAGTTGATTGAGCCCTCCATGATGCCTACAAAAATTTTCTTGGGTCTCGAGTGGTGGGTGGTCTGCCCCCATACCCAACCTTTTCTTGTCTTTCCCCTTTTTGGTGCTTTGCAAAATGTTTCAATAATGTCAAGAATTCGAAACGTGCGGAATTTCATAGTAGTTGCATACTCAATGGTATATCACATTCTGTAGACCAAAACCATCTCAAATTTCACTTTACAACAACAGGGCCCTAGCTGTATGCTAGAATTAGAAACAATCAAAATGATAAAGCAGGCCTAGGGATGCTTGAACATTCAAGTGAAGGTTGCAATAATCACTTTAAATCATTTTGTGCATGTGCCTTTACATTGAAAAGTTTGTTAACATGTGAGATATTGTGTAATTCAGGTGCATCATCCTAGGTTGCATTCAGATACCTTTGGTGGTTTATACACCTTCATGTTTCTATACTGTTCATTTTTGCAATTGTTTTGCTCTTCTTGTGGTGTATCTGTTTGTATGTCGAGTATTCTTTCACATCTGTAGGAACTTGAATAGGGTGCTTTTTTCATCAACTTCAAAAGTTTTGCATTCTTGTCCGTCAGGTTCTCTTGTCACTGTTTCATCATATATGCAACTACATCCTGGTCTATATCCGGCCACCCTTGGAGTAGATGTCCAGCTCCAATTCAGGTATCGTCATCCTGTATGATACAAGTGAAAAAGGGAAAATTTAAACTTAAGAGAACTATATGGCTTTAACTCCACCAGCTGGTCATCCGATAAGCTATACCAGTGCAAGCACCCTGTTACTTCCCGACTCCTGAGGCACCTATTTTCTATCTCAAGTTCATAGTCTCTTTTATGAGCCCCATAGTTGCTCCGCAACACAGGTGACTTAGCTTGTGTAGGCCTAACTGGAGAGAAACAAACTGTTTTCTTAGTGCTTGGTAAGCTTTTGAATGGTAACATGCAGGACTTTTAGATGTAGGTTTCCCTTTTCTTTTCATGTGTGCAGATGATTTGTATGAACACGAGACCATGGTCCTAGGACCCATGGTCGTAGGTGTGGATGATGTTTGGGCCAATACATGTCTGAATTGAAGTTTTCTCCATTTCCAAAGGAAGATGACTGGAGTCGAGTTTTATACAGATAGCTTATGAATTCTTGGTGTGGACCTTCTGCAGGTTTTGATAAGATGAACTTGTCCACAGGTTGATCTGATTGAAATAGTTGCACAAATTTAGTGACCATGGGAATTTAAGCTATTTTGGATCCAATGCTTGCAGTTTTTCTGAAAGCTTGACCTGCCACTGAACTAGGTGAATTGCATCGTTCTATTTAAGATATGGGATCGGTACTTCTATAGTCCTGTTACTTAGTGTTTGCCTGTTATCTGGCATTGAGCAGCCATTTTAGGAAGACTTAGTTTTCATAAGTTTAGAGCTGATTGTTTGATCCCATGCTGTAAACATGGCTTTGAAGAAGGAAAAAATTACATATGCTCCACTGTTTGTTGTTACAAATTCCTGGTACTACTACCTTTCAGGGACCAAAAAAATGTGCCGTTGATGTTGTCATCATTGCTTTAATAGGTTTTTTCTATGAGGTCCCTGAACCAGTGTCTACTGGATAATCCTAGGGAAGAGGCGATTGGGCTTTGAGATTAGTTCAATGCACGTCAAACATTTACAATCCAAAGACTGTCTGCTCTCATCTCTGCATCAAAAGTGTTTATGATCATTATGTGTTAGCCTTTGACATGTTACACTTTTTAGTCATAATTGATAGTCTATTAACTTCAAATACTTAATAGCCGATATTAAGTAATGCCTTCAATGCTCTCAAAGTATTGATTCTTTGGGGAGAGGTGAGGTTGGAGGTGTTATCATGTTGCAATTATTCGATAGTACAAGAATGACTTTTTCAGGCATTGCAGTATCCATCTTCAAGCTGACAGTAGTGAAAACCATGGAACTGGGGTGTTTGTAGATACAGCATTTAATGTTTGGCTTGTGTCTCTAGTTGTATGCTGTTGATTTCTGAATGAGCTTGATAATAGGCTCAGTGGGTCTTTTTCAAAATTACATCTTATATTAAAACCATGGTCATTCAAAGTTTAGCTTCTGTCTGGTCTGTTTTAGCTCACTCAAGGCCTTTAGAAAAAGAATACTTTAGGATAGCCCCTTATGGTATGCATAATTTATGTTAAGCTGCCCAATTGTTCAGAATTTCATATTAGGCGCTCGATCTTTTGGATACGAGCCATGTGGCCGGACAGCAGATGGTGGGTGCTCAGTTGCAGTGGCACATAGAAAGTGTGCAATCTAATTGTACCTGATCCCACCTAGGGATGGCAGTGGGGCGGGGGACAAGGTCTCCATCCCCCGCCCCGCCTCAAGATTAAAACCCCCATCCCAGCCTTCATCCCCGTTTCATATCCTCCATTCCCAGTTCAAACGGGGATGAGGCGGGGAAAAGGGTACCTCCATCCCCAAATGAGGATGGATTTTAACCTTCGTCCCCGCCTCCCTCCCCGTTTCATACCCTTCATCCCTGGTCCAAACGGGGCGGGGCCCCGCTTTCCCCCGGTCCACTGCCATCCCTAATCCCGCCTCTCCTTCCATCATCTTCTGCACTTGGCATGAAGATCTGGTCTTGCTAGTTCAGCTTTCTATATCTACCGTCATTGTGCCAACAGCGTAAAATTCTGAGGCTGGGATCTCGCCCCTGGGCTGGGGATCAGCTTGCACAGAGGAGAGGCACCAACAGGAATCGAACCTTGACAATCCATCTTGCACCAAGTTCTCACACCACTACACCAACCCCCTTGGGGTAACTGTAGTTAGTTAATAGAGGTCTAGACACATTTACCTTTGTCTTTTCTTCAAATTTTATAACAACCCCCCCCCCCCCCCCCCCCCCCCCCCCCAAATCCTTCTCTCTCTCTCTCTCTCTCTGTTTGCATATGCCACGTGACTCTTGGGTATCTCACAGAGGACTGTGCTGTTTCCGAGTCAACAAATGTTGTGCACAAGAAGGATCACTACAAACTTGTTTCTCAGAACAATGCATCCTTGCAATCACTGGCAGCATAAAGCCCTTCGCTTTGAGCTGTGCAGCTTCATGCACAATCGCTGTATTCCATCAAATGTGGACAATACATCTGCCACAAGTCCTCTCTGAAAGAAGATATACGCTATTTACAGCCAAATTTCTCTTGCGCATTTCATCAAACACTTAGCCCCAGATCCTCCATTCCACAATTCACTTTCATATTTAACAGCACAGTCAACAACAGTAATCATCATCATGCCTTATACCAAATTACATGGAATCAGTTTTATGAGCTATTTTTCTATTTTTTTGCTTATCGAGAACTATAACTTTGATCACTTTGCAATCCTTCATCTCACTTCCGGCTGCCTTTTTGCAAATCTTTAATGATCTCTCTTTTTCTAATTTCTTTTACTTGTACATTGTCAACCTTTCTTACTAGTATCACAAGTATTGGACCAATTTTTCCAAATTATCTTAATGGCATTCAACAACTAAGTATCACACTAATCCACGTTTCATAACCAGATGGATGTCGTGCATTTCTCCAGAGATGACAACCGAGAGTGGATCTCGCCAATTTACCAAACCCGAATACATGTTTCGAGGCGAGGTTGAGTGCCAACAAAGGCGGTGCCTTGATCATGTAGGCATGGCATTGATTGAACGGTGAGATGAATGTGTGTTTTGATCGAAGTTGAGCTTTTGGAGAAAGGCACCTTTGAACCACAACATTGGTTTCTCTTCTCCTCACTGTCAAAAAAGAAATTGAGTTCATACAATTTGAGGAACACTGAAAATTCTTACCGTGACTGAAATTTCTCTTCGAGGATATGGGATGAAACTTTTTAAACATGTAACCAGTTTGACAGACGTTTAAAACGCTTTAAAAAATAGTTTCAGTCTCGTCCTCTACAAATGACTTTCGATTTCAATTCGCTTTTCTTCCATAAGAAAAGCAAAGAATCTAAACTTCAGTTAATAACACGAGAATTTGAATGCCATTGATTTAGAGCTTTTAAACATGGAACCAGTTTTTGTCATCTAATTGAAATGAGAGAAAGGGTACAAAGTGAACCTCAGAATGCGCACAAATCTAAAGATATCACATCTCAGATTCCGTCTACAATAACCAAACTTTAATTCTCTTTTCTTTTGTATTTTACGTCCAAACCCACGTTCAAGATGCACTCCCAATTTAAAAAAGAGATAAACACCAGTCAATCAAAAGACATCATATTTCCGATAATCCCTTTATAGAGAAAATCTCGCATCTAACGAATACCTCAAATCCCTCCAACCGTCTAGCAACATATCCTGCTTCTAATCAAAACCACACCGGAGAGTCTCCAGAATCTCCGCTACATATTCAAATCGAGGAAACAGTTTGAAGTTTGAACAAAGCCCAAAACCATAAAGTTTTCAATTAGAACCCACAAGATTCGGGGTAGAAACAAGATCAAGAAGAACAAGCGCATTAAACACAACACAAATTCAGAACGGCAAAAGAAAGAAGCGTTTATTTACATTCCAAAACGTCAGAAAACAAGGAGAAAATAAAAAAGATGGAAAAAGACAAAACGAAAGAAGATAAGCGTCAGAGGTTCAAACCGGCTACCGGTCTGAATCAAAACCCTAGAAAACCAGAATCCCCAAAAAGAAACCCTAAGAGCTCGTAAACTTGGTGACCGCCTTGGTACCTTCAGATACAGCGTGCTTGGCAAGCTCACCGGGGAGAACGAGCCGGACAGAGGTCTGGATCTCCCGGGAGGTGATCGTGGGTTTCTTGTTGTAGCGGGCGAGCCGGGATGCCTCCTGGGCGAGCTTCTCGAATATGTCGTTGATGAAGGAGTTCATGATGCCCATAGCCTTGCTCGAGATCCCTATGTCGGGGTGCACCTGCTTCAGCACCTTGAATATGTAGATCTTGTACGTCTCGGTGCTCTTCTTCTTCATCTTCTTCTTCTTCTTGTCGCCGGCCCCAGCACCGCCTTCCTTCGGCAGCCGCTTTTCCGCTTTCGGCTTCTTCTCAGCGGGGGCCTTCCCCGCCACTGTCTTCTTCTCCTCCGCCGGCTTGTCCTCCGCTGGCTTCTTCTCCGCCGGCTTCTTCTCGCCCTTTGGTGCCATCGCTACGATCCGATCAAAGAAATAGTGAAACAAATGGAGTAAACAGAAACCCTAGATCGGGGAAGAAAATCGCGAACGCAGATAAATAAAAGAGAAGGAGAGACGAGACGACTTTGCGGGATGAGGAAGAAGGAATTCTGAAACGTATAAATAGAGGTGAGGGAAGGGATCTTATTGGTGAGTTGGAGTTTGGCGCAGATCGATGACGTGGTATCACAGTGGCGGTTGATGAACGCAGGACTTCGTAAACACATCGACGGTTGCGGATTCTGCTAACGTCATGGATCCGCGGGCTGAACGCAGAAAATATCAGACTTGGTAAACTGAGAAACTAAGGAACTACCATTGAAGATATTACGGTGTTACCACTGTAAAATGGATCGGATTCGGGCTGACATCCAATCCCTGTAGTTCAGATCGGGTGCAATATGATTGCACAAAATTTTGTGCATTAAGCAGTCCATCACCCTCCATCAGGTCTTGGGTCCCACACCTGACAGGCCCTGTCCCCAAGATGGAGGGTGATTAGGTGCTTAATGCACAAATATTTGTGCAATCATATTGCACTTGATCTTTTCACTGATCCCTGATATGAGCCATTGTTTGAAACATGTTTTTTGAAAGTGAGTCCCATTTGCAAAATGTCATTTGTGGAACTTGACCATTGATGCATTCTTGAGTTGCAAATCCATGCATGTAAACTAGTAAATTTTAAAAACACCCAAAATTTCTAGAATGCCTCAAAACACCAAAAAGTATATTTGTCCTCCCTTAAAAAGGTGCACCTGAGATACCCTCTAAACCTTATTGTAAGGTCATCCCAAGGTGGGACGACCTTAATGCTTGGTTGCATCTAAGAACACAATATTGATATAAAAAAAATCATCAATTCAGTTTGGGCTCAAGAATGTCAAATAACAATGCAGGCTCTTCTACCTCTTATTTTAAAGAAGATCATCATCCTCAAAACAAGGTGACTACAGGTCATAGTACAAAAGAGGAACAACCTTCTACATGGGTCATCATCCTACAACCCTAGGTAAGCCTTTGAAACCTGAATTTTGTATAATAGCTTTTTGAAAAATTTAAAAATAAAAAAAAACAAAAATATCTCAAAAAATTAGAAAAGTTTTGAAAATCTAAAGAATTAAAATATTCTAAATTTTCTAAAAAATGAAAAAAGCTAAGAAAATAAAAAAGAATTTTTTTCTCTATGGGTCCAAGCTATCATCTTTATTTCAAGAGCATACTATTCATTTTGACAAGACTAAAAGAAGCCTTTGTCAAAACTCTTTTTCTTCTAAACATTCTGAATTATGCCTTTATGTCAAAATTGTATGGGGACGAGTCAAAGGAGTCTGAACCTAAGTACTTATATTGGTTCTTCATTACTAATGAGGTTGCGCTCTTGGACCTGGTCAATGTATCACGTTCAAAAATATTAGCCTTAATTTGGCTTTATTCAAATAAAAAATTATACCAAAATGATCATTCCCTCAAGTATATTTATGCACATGAAAGTCTACCACATAAGATATCTAAGTCTTAAAGAAAGGTAAGGCAGCGATACGGTGAGGTCAGAATACTTTAATTCAATCATTATAGCTCAAGAGTCTATAAGGGTGAATTATAGGTGGACAAGATTATTATTAATGCATGAATGTATAGCTTGTGGAACCTACCTAGGCAACCAACTATTTAGAAAAAGAGTTAGATATTAAATTCCTTCAATGCTAACCATATTCATAGGTTGGTCTTCGGAAGAGCCTTTTCTCTTATCTTGATCAAGAAAAACATTGAAAGAACTTGAAAAAAAAAAGAGAAAATGTTTAAAAAAAAAACAAAACATAAAAAAGAGTAGTTTATTTAGGTTGAAACGTATTTTGAGCCAATAACGAGGTGGCAAGCTCCAGTTATGAGGTTGCCTTAAGGGTAGAGGTTAGAATAGAAAAGTGTATGCTAGGAGAAAATCAATACTTACCTCAATACCAATAACAAGGTGGCAGAATGGCCTTTTAGAGACAAAGGTTGGATAGATAGTGGTATTCCTCTTAGACCGAAAACCCATGGGACCTATAGTTGTCAAGCCTCAAATCAAAAGATGACAAAGTGAGAAATAAAGCCACCTTGAGTTAAAATCAAATACTCTAGTAAACTTACCTAAAAGCAATAGGTATAGTTCAACGCATTCTCATCAAGCTCTAATCCTTCAAAGTTCAAGCTTTAGTGGAGACCATTAGACCCAAAAAGAATGCCTTAAGACTTAATCTTATGCCCCTATAACTAGTCGCTTGAAACCAAGGCAGAATCAGAAGAAAAAAAATTGAGTAAAGTCGAGTATCGCTACCTTATACCAACCTGAAAAAATAAAAGTCTAAAGTGTAGAAATCTCAAGTGCAACAATCAACTTGTCAGGAAGGATCTAATCTTTGTAAAAGAAAGAAAAGAACAAAGATCTTTGACCTTAAATGATCAATCATTCGTCACTTTAATGTAGCCATTGTCCTCCAAAAGCATCAGCCTCATTTCATATCATAAAAGTTTATTTCATACATCTGTATGCACCAAAGAGTTTGGTCACAAGGATTCTGAGTACAAAGAGTAGACAAAAAGATCTGTCTTTTTCTCCAGTGCCACTTGACCAAAGTATGTTTATCTCCCTTCATTAGGGCAAGAAGTCTAATGTCTAAATTGATCACCCTAAGAAGAACACGTTCACCCTAAAGCTTTATTGTGACAACTCTACCCTATCCATGAACTCACAAAAGGAGTAGGACTCCTAGTATTTGTCCTCACATAGTCAGCAAAAAGTTTTGAAAAAAGATTATTACAAAGTCAACAAAGATCAAAATTGACTTAAAATGCATGAAAGGAAGCTATATAACTCGTGTGCTACCCTCGCCTGATGCACAACACTTTATCCCCTCATGCATAAAGTTATCAATGAAAGTCCAGAGTTGTTGCAGGTCTTTACTAAGTCAGTCATATCATGCCTCATCAGGTGATATGGCTTGCCCAACAGCCTCCAAAGTTATCAACTTCTAAGAGAAGCCCAAATCAATATTTAGTGGTCTTAAAACATTGAGCAGTCCTCATTCGGCAGGACCCAAATGGTCCCCAAAACCCAATGATCTTCAACATTGGTCTGACCTCGTTCAGCGAGACCTAGCATGATCTTGACAACTTGGTGGCTTTCTATAGTTGACCTGACCTTGTTCGGTGAGACCCATAACGGTCTCCACATTCTAGTTCTTTCCCTTTTTTGATACTAGAATTGACCTCGTTCGATGGGACCACTATATAGTCTTGGCAATCCAATTGTCCTTGCATTAACACCGACCTTGCTCGACAAGATCACCAAATGGTCTTGACAACCTAGTTGTTCTGGGACTTATTCGATCTTGCACTATAAGACCCATAATAGTCTCGACAATCCAACTTCTCCCTTAAGATATTGGCACTAGCATCGCTTGGCGAGACTACCAACACAGTTTCGGCAACCTATTTTTTCTCTAAAAATATTAGCTCGACCTTGTTCGGTGAGACCCAAACAATCCCTACAACCTAGTGATTTTTTAAACTACCCTAACCTTAATTGGCGAGACCAATCATGGTCTCTACAATCTACTTTTCTCTCTCAAAACATTGGTCTGACATTGTTCGATGGGACCCAAACGGTCCCCACAACCAAATGGTTTTCTAAAACTGACTCATCATTGGCTCATTTATCTTGATTGTATTCAATCTGTCAATCGGTGCTTATATACGTTTAATCTTTATTTGAATACATGAATCCGTGATTGTCTGATTTGAGTTACAAAAATCGAGAACCTGTTTAGGCTTTACCTTTCCTTCCGGCAAAAGATGGTCAAAGCCTGCAAACAACATCCCCATATCTTTCAAAAAAGATTTTAGCAAAATTCGGGGAAGTCAATCCTTCTCCTCTACAAATTTTATCAATAAAGGTATAGTTATCAAAAACACCTTTCTATGGGGTAAGTGCGCTTTTGAGGTAAGAAGTGACATATTTTTTTCTTTTTAGAAAAGTGTTGGGGAAGCTCGTTGCTTATTTGTGGGAAATGCACTTTTTTTATAAGTCTACCTTCTACTTGATTCTCAAATTATTTTTTCTCTTGCATCCCTTTCATTTTCTACTTCATTCTTCTCCCTTCCTTTATTTTTTTGTGTTTTCCATGTAAATATTTATATTTTTGTTTTCATTCGCTTCTCTCTTGTTTTTTTCATGTTTCATTTTTTGCTTCTCAAATGCTTTCATAATTACTTTCAAAATAAATCTTGCTTCCTTCCTCCTTCATACTACTTTTTAACACGCTTCTCCACTTTTGCTTTATGCATCTCTTCCTACTAACTATGGTTCAAGGGATAATGTTTGTTATGATCAATGTTATTTATGATATTTTTAACAAAGTGCTTGATTATAAATCTAATCTCATAGATGTGATTTACGTGCTCTATGTAGTACGAATCAACATTTTAGAACCTGACATGTGTAAAAGTCTTTTTTAGTGATATAAAAATTGACAAATATAAATGCACTAAGTGATATCATCTAACATGTTTTTGCATCAAGAAAACAGGATTCAAAGGTTGACCCAACTAAATCAACCATTTTTTTGAACTTGCAACATCCCAACACAAAGTGACGTGCACTAACTACTCCTGCCAGACAAGCGGGTCCCCCTGAGTAAATCAACCATGATCAATACATAAACAATATGCATTGTGAGATCCCATGTATATTGTAGGCACAATTGATTGTAGCAAACATATATCATCTCTCTAAACCAAAAATGTCGTAACTGCTTTGTCATGATCATGTCTTTATTAGTACTCAAACAAAGACTCAATATAGAAGACCCCTCATTAGACTTACATGTAAGGACAATCTATCCAAATTGATATTGGTCTTTATGTTTTATGTGATCATTTGTTTTATCTTTGTAACACTCCAAAATTTTTATCTTAAAAATCATAGATTTTTTTTTCAAATGGTTTTATAAATTACAACGAAAATTCAAAATGGGATAAAAGTTTTAGTGTATTACATATCTATCATATTATTCATAAATAAATTTAAAATTTAATATCCATGATTAATAAATATCCATTACAAACTTCTAAATAAATAATATCAAAATCCTTAAACTATTGTGAATGTTCGCAGTCAAAAACACTAGCAAGAAGTTTTTTTTCAAATGGTTTTATAAATCACAGCGAAAATTCAAAATGTGATAAAAGCTTTGGCGTATTACAGATCTATCATATTATTTACAAATGAACTTAAAATTTAAAATTTAACATCCATAATTAATAAATGACTATTGCAAACTTTTAGATGAATAATATCAAAGTCCTTAAACAATTGTGAATGTTCGCAGTCCAAAACACTAGCGAAAAAAAAAGATTTGGCTCAGTTTCGGCCACAACATCTCGTCATTGCATGATCTTATATTCACTACCTGAAAAATATTTGAATAATAGAGTCAAATTTAACAAGTCCTTGTTAGTAAATCATTATTCAATACACATAAATTAAAATAAGCATGCAAAAATATATTTCAATACTTATATGAACAAATATCAATTAACATATTAAGAATACATATGGTGCAATGCTTTACAGGATTTTCAATCATTCACATTTGCATAACTCTTTCAATCAAATATTCCTAAACGTTTAAACATGCATGAGTAGTTAATAATGCATGCACTTACTATTACAGAATTCGAATTGTATGAATGAGCGACTTTAACATCTTTAATTAGATTTTTTTTAAATGATGCATGACATGCCTAACTAAATGCATACTCAATTTATGTTTCAGGTCTTAGTCTAACTAAAATTTAGCAGCTTGGATGTTTATTTGGCCTCACTCTAATCAATTTGAAGTATAATTTAAATTAAGAATGAATAACAATAATATAGAATATTCAAAGTATACATGTTTAATAAAAATATGCTAATAGCAAAGATGTAGTTGATAAATGCTAGCGTATAGTGTGTAAATGTAGTAAGTATAAGCACCTATTTTTTTTTCTTAAAGGCAAACTAGGGTTAATAAACTGGTACATTCTTATTTAATGTACCACTGGGTTTTGAACCTACAATGTCCCACCACAAGGAGATGTGCAATGACAGCTCATACAAACCACACAAAGCCTCATTGGTATAGGCACCTCAAATTTGATGTGTTTATGCAAGTTGAAATATTTTAAAATAATTTATATGTAAAACATGAAAGTAGGGTGATATACATGCTAGAAAATTTATTTTCTTTATTTTAACATGATTATTAATTATGACAAATGTTTTTAAAATATGTATACATCATGCTTAAGTATGTACCATTGTGTGTTAATGTTTTATCTTACTCAGTTTACATGTTAGAATAGAAATTTATTGGCTTGATTAAAATACTACAGGGTCTCACACTTTTGGACCTCACTAGCCCCAAAAAGTGATATAGAACTCTTAAACCATGAACCCTATGGCCATAAAATTTTTTGAAGCTCTTTTATACACATAAAAGATATTTTAAAAAAAAATATGGACCAAGCGGCATCATGGTTTGAAAGAGAAGCTTCTTGTAAAACAAGACAGAAAAATTGCTCAATTTGCAGGGAGGGTCCGACATATTATTTGTATGATTTATATCTTAAAAAACATTCATAATCTAGATATAAAATTTTCACACGTGTTAGACCATATATGGTATAAAATGAGATAAAAATATTTGAATTTATCTCATTACCGATAAGTACCAAAAAATCATGCAAGTACAATAAAAATAAGGGTTATACAAAAAGTAAGTTTTGTCCTGTTCCAAGAGTAGTGTCTATCTCATAATTTTAATTAATTACTAAATGAATTTTAATACACGGGTTTCATTATCTGAAAGCTAAGACATATAGAAAACCCCAGTTAAAAATATATTCTTGTCTGTAGAATTCAGAGTGATTGAAAGTTAAGTGATAAGTCTTATGCCAAAAACTGAACCTTTTGCATGCAGTTTGAAAAGTAGATTTTGGTTTTTTATTTGTATTTTATAATTTATAATAAATTTAAATATAAATTTTCATGGTTTGAAAGCTAACACATGTGAGTATCTCCAATAAAAATTTGGGACCCAAACTCATGTTGTAAGAATGTGGGTAAGTATTGTAACAGTAGAATTTTTTTTGCATAATCAATCCTGTGTTAGGGAACTGGCTGGTTTTTTTGTATGGGGTGTATATGTTGCATATTACCATACTATATGCATTGGTTTCTCAACATGATGATATGATGTTATCTCAATTGCTCAGATATGACATTCATGCATGCAATATACTAAAATGTATGCATTCTAATGACCAATGCATATTATTAAATTATGCCATTGAATGATTTAAAAATATGCCAATGATGGATTTTAAAATATGCAAATAATTGATATTGAATTATGTTTATGCATAAGATTGTGATATGCTTGGCATGCATATTGATAATGTATGGAATCATTCATGATTGTGTTCATTTTGAAGGCATATAACTTTGAAAATGGTTAATTATATTTATGTTGGCAATAAAATTAATGAAATAAAGATTGACATATATATTATTTCTATTGATGCTTACAATGAGAGGATAAGTGATACTTCTTATTTTGTGCGAAGTTTATTTAAGGTAAGAAATGTTGATTCTTTTCCACTATAGAGATAGAGAAATTGAGTATCACTGCAATTGCGGAGTGGTATATATGTAACTCATGAGTGAAGTCTGATATATCAAGTTAGAGGTATTGGGAGCTCTGTCTTGATGTTGGTCATCCATCATCCAACAATAGCGAATGGTGCACAGTCAAGAGAAAGTCATAAATTGTTTGAATATACCCCCGAGTTGCTGCCTTGATCCAATAAATGGATATATGTTAATACCTCGTACATATTGGATATCAAAACAATTATGAATTGTGCATTTAGTTAAAGTATTGCATACTTTATGTAAGCAAAAAAACTTAAATAAAAAATGTTAAAGCCACACGTGCATGAAGGAGATCTCTAACTCATATTGATAAGTACATGCATTATTTTAATTGTTCATGTATAATTATGATTTATGCAAATGAATTGAATTATGGCATGTTATTTGTAATTGATATCGTATTTATGATGATATCATTGCTTAATTATCACACACATGTGAAATGAATGCATGTTCTATGTATATTTGGTTTTATTTATGTATATTGTGCTATTGTATTACCCTACCGAGACTCGATGAGTCTGACTCCATTTATGAAATATGTAAGTATAGATTAAAAGGTCGAAGTGATGACGGGATGCTGCGGGCGGACTTGAGAGCCAGTATTTTTCTTTTTCGGGATTGCATTTTGGAAAAACATTTATTATTTATTTTGAACGCAAACTACTTTATTATTGGGACTGGATTAATTTAAATGGTGAATGGTATTCTTATTTAACTCAATTGTTTTGATTGTATGATCTGTAACTCACCTAAAGTTTTAACCAAAAGTAAAACAATGTTTATGTTGTTTGTTAAAATATTTCATTTATGTAATGTGGTTAAGTCGGTTTTATCTTTGGTGATTCGATACTAGATCTAGTACTAGGAGTTTAAGACACACTCATGCTTGTACTTGCATTTAGACGGGCCATATAGTACTTGGTACAGTAGGAATGTGTTCATTGGTAAGCCCATTACATCATTATGTATTGTAATTAATGTTTAAAAAAAAGTGTATTTTTATCAAATGTTTTCTATATGACTAGGCAGAAATGGCCCATGCTAGACTTTTATTGGATTCACCTCATTTTCTCTAGTTGCCCTAATGTTCTTGTAAAGTTGGGGGTAGATACCTCGTTACCCTGGGGTTTTTTTTTTCTGAACTTATCCTTAAATAATACTTTTTTTCTCCTTCCTAAAAATAATGATCAATTGCATTTGACAAAAATTGTGAGATTTCTACCAACGGGGCCTCCACTTGTTTGGCAGGACCTTGTGTTGGGACGTTGCAAGTTCGAACCCCAAATGGTATGGTTGTAGGACTGCTAGGGGTCTGTGTAACCCTAACTTTCTTTGTCAAATTTTTTTTTTACGAGATTTCTAAAAAACATTGCAAAATATATCATAATATTTTGTCATCCATCTGAACTGAACAAAATATCACGATATTTGAAAATATATCAATTTTAAATCATTGCAAATTTATCCCCGTATTTATGCTTTATCAGCTATATCACAAGGAAAATGTTTCTTCCATACATGTCATTTTTGTATGAGTTAATTTCTTTTAAATTTATGCTTCCTAGTTGTTAATTAATTTATTTCAGTCATTATTTTGTAGAAAAAAATTCAAAAAATATAAAAACTTTTATTCCCAAGAGATGTTGGTTGCCTTCTTCTTATTAGTGTGCTCAAAACTTTGTCACTACAATATGGTGCATATTTTCAACCCACTATGATTAAGTAGAGTGCGTATCAGGTCAGAACGCCTTTCATCCATGCGATAAACGACTTCCAAAATATGATGGTTGGACTTTGTATGTCTTAGATGGGTCAGACATTTTTTTTCAGAGCCCTTGATACCTAGATGGACGGCATCTAGAGCTTGCAAAATGAACGGCTGAAAACATAGGGTTCAACTATAGTATTTGGGATGCCGTTCATAGCATGGATGAATAACATTTAAAGGTCGCTCTGACCCGATCAAATGATCCCTTAACTCAGGCTGTCTTGCAACCATGACAAAAGTAAAAAAAATGACAAAATATTGGCAGCCAAAAACTCGTTAGAATTTGATTTTTTTTAATCTAGCATTTTTTGATAAAATCTCAACAATAAAAAATGGAAAAAATATAAACAATATTTTTATAAGAAAATATAAATAAAAGATTTTAAAAATAAAATCCACATAGTTTTTTCATGATAAATAGCCGATAAAAACATAGAATATTGTGTTTAAAACATGATATTTATGTTTTTGATAAAAAACTCACGAGAAATTACCATTTTTAACTTTCAAGTAATTTCTCAAGATATTTTCACGAGATTTGTCACTATGCTTGTTAGGGGGAGGGAGGGAATGGCCCGCCCCGCCTCCCCCCATTTGGATCAGGGATTGAGGACATAAAATGGGGATGGAGGTTTAAATCAAAACCCGTGCGGGAATGAAGGCGGGGATGGACTTATGTGTTTCCTTGTCCTGCCCCTCTTCGTCTTTGATCCCCGTTAGTAAATTAATTAAAATCTTCTTTGACGGTTCGACCTCCTTCTTTAGGAATGCTACTGGATTATGAGCAAAGGGTCCCTCTCCGCTGTTTGGATCGAGGATGGAAGACATGAAAGGGGATGTAAGTTAAAATCAAAACCTGTGCGGGGATGAAGGCGGGGATGGATGGCAGAATTTTGAGATGGAACAGGGGTGGAGACATTCCCCCCCCCCCCCCCCCCCCCCCCACATCGACCCGGTCTGATGCTTGTAGCCAAACACATATAGAGGTGAAAATGGGTCGGATTCAAGATGGATCTTAACAGACCCACATTCTAATATGAAATGTAAAAAATATATCCGAATCTGGATCTCCATCTAAATAAAATCGGATGAGGTAAGGTTGGATTCGAATCCAATATATATATGGTAATAATGGATCCAAAAAAATAGAACAAAGATAACCTATTTCCATGTAAAATATGCAATCTGGTCAGATTTTAATTGGGATCCATGCCAAATCCGACTTAAAGCGCTGATTCCAATCGGAAAATCCGATTGAACATATCTTAATCGGTTTCAAAGGCACATTCAGCTTGTACTTAAAGGACCCATATCCGGAAATACATGTCGGACTCGGATCGGATATCCGAGCATATCCGATCTGTACATGGCAAGCATTTGAGTGGGCCCCACAGTGGCAAAATGCGCTCTCGAACACATAGAAGATGAATTAAGTGATCAGTTAGTCCCCTCGACCTTTTTAAGGGCGTTTCCGTCATTTCAGAAAAGTTCTGCGAGCGAGAGAGAGAGTAGAGTAGTGTAGAGAAGATAGCCCGCCGCACTCGACCCACAGTCGCCGGACTCCGGCGAGGAGGACCCCATCGGAAAAGATAACCTCGCTGTCCAATGCCGCCGGATTTCCGGCCTCTTCGTTTTCCGGTGACCTCGATCGGCGCTCTCCTCGGGGATGACATCCTCTCCGCGAGAAGGATTGGTCGGACCGGCTGCCGGAACCGTCCCTTCCTCTCCGGCCGGAGGCGTCTCTGCTCCTCAGTGGCCGAAGAGGAGAGGGAGCGAGGGTTCCTCTCCGTCCTCCGCGCCATCGTCCGAGGTGATCGGCGGAACTGGGCCCTCTCGCTCGACAACCACTTCGTCTCGCAGAACCTGAAGCCGCACCATGTCGAGGACGTGCTCGTCGAAACCCTAGGCGACGCGAAGCTCGCCCTAGGTTTCTTCAATTTCCTGGCGCTTCACCGGAAGTTCGATCACTCGACGCTCTCGTTCTGCATCTTGATCGTTTCCCTGCTCGAATCCGACTTCTTCTGGCCGGCGTCCTCGGTTCTTCAGGCGTTGCTCCTCCGATCGGTGCGGTCGATGGAGGTTTGCGAGTCGCTGATGGCCGCGAGGAAAAGGTGCGGCCTTTCGTCGAGCGCCGGCTTCGATCTGTTGATTTGGGCGTACGTCCAGAACCGGAGGGTTTTGCGCGCGGTTAGGGTTTTAGTGTTTATGAGGGGCCATGGATTGTTGCCGAGAGTTCGTGCGTTCTGCGAGGTTCTGAACGGTTTGGTGAGAATTAGGCGATTCGATCTAGCGGAGAAGGTATACGGAGAGCTCGTCGAAGCCGGTCTCTGCCCGGATGGTTTCGTGTATACTGTGATGGTTCGGTGTTTTTGCGAGAGAAGGGAGGTTGATAGGGCTATGATTTTGGTGTCTGAAGCAGAGGAGAAGGGTGTGAATTGCAATATTGTTATGTACAATATGTTGATCCATGGGTTGTGCAAGATGGGGAGAGTTGCAGAGGCCGTCGAGATCAAGAGATCGCTGGCGACGAAGGGATTGAATGCTGATGTTGTTACGTATTGCACCATTATTCTTGGCCTGTGTAAGGCTGAGAATGTTGATGGCGCGGCGGAATTGATCGGGGAGATGGTTGGAATCGGAATTCTTCCCAGCGAAGCCTCTTGCTCCCGCGTTATCGATGGATTGAGAATCAAAGGGAAGACCGAGAAAGCATTTGAAATTGTTGGTGTTCTTGGGAAACATGGGATCATACCCAATCTGTTTGCATACAATGCGTTGCTTAATTCGTTATGTAAGATAGGGAAGTTGAATAATGCAAAGGATCTCTTCCATCAGATGGAGAAGAAAGGTCTAATGGCTAATGCTATTACGTACTCGATTCTGATTGATTCTTACTGCAAGAATGGGAGATTGGATGATGGGCTTCTTCTCTTCGATCAGATGGTGAAGAAAGGGATTAAAATGACAGTTTATCCCTACAATTCTCTGATTCATGCACACTGTAAGTTAGGCAAGACGAGTCAGGCGGAGGGCCTATTCATGGAGATGATCGATACCGGACTGTCACCAAGTGTAGTTACTTATACATCGATGATAAGCGGATACTGTGCGGTGGGGGATTTTGAGAATGCACTTAAGCTCCGGTATGAAATGTCTGATCATGGTGTACTACCGAATACTTACACTTTCACTGCACTAATAAGCGGTCTTTGCCGAGCAAATATGATGGTCGAGGCTCACAAACTGTTTGATGAAATGTTGGAACTGAAAATGAAGCCAAATGAGGTTACCTACAATGTTCTGATAGATGGATATTGTAGAGGAGGGGACACCATAAGAGCTCTCAAGCTGTTAGAGGAAATGATACAGAAGGGTCTTCAACCTGATTCATATACTTACCGGCCTCTAATTAGTGCTCTGTGTATGTCTGGCAGAGTTTCAGAGGCTAAACAATTCGTTGATGATATCTATAGAGAAAATTATAAAGGACTAAATGCAATGTGTTATAGTGCTCTCCTCCATGGATATTGTGGGGAAGGAAGAGTAAAGGATGCCTATACTATCTGTAAAGAGATGGAAGATAGAGGAGTTCAACTGGACCTAGTCTGCTATGGTGTGCTTGTTTCTGGAATTTGCAAGAATAATGAAATGCAAGAATTGTCCAAGGTTTTAAAAGACATTGAGAAAAGAGGAATGATACCTGATGAGACAATCTATACAATGATCATTGATGCTTACTGCAAACAGGGAACCATCATGGAAGCTTTTAAGGTGTGGGAGAAGATGGTCATCCATGGATGCGTGCCCAATGTGATAACTTACACTGTTATGATAAATGGCTTGTGTAAGGCAGGGCATGTGAATAAAGCAGAGCTACTCTGCAAGGAGATGTTGGTCACAGGTTACCCTCCAAATAAGGTGACTTTTGGATGTTTTCTTGATCTATATGCTAGGGAAGGAAAAATGACAGATGCCCTGAATTTGCATAAAAGAATGTGTCACGCATACCAAGCAAATACAGTCACCTATAATATATTAGTAATGGGATTCTGCAGATCAGGTAGAATTAAAGAAGCAGTTGGGCTTCTTGCAGAGATGATGGAAAATGGAGTACCCTCTGATTGCATTACATATTCAATTCTTATTCATGAGTATTGCAAGATGGGTGACTTGCAAGAGGCTTTTAGGTTGTGGAAAGAAATGATTGATAAAGGTTTGAATCCTGATACAGTGGCATATAATATTTTGATACATGGGTGCTGTGTAAATGGGTATCTGCGAAACGCCTTTGAGCTGCAGGATGATATGATGAGAAGGGGCGTTATGCCAAACAGAGTTACATACAACACTCTTGTTCAAGGAATCTGCAAGTTTGGGAGTATAGAGAATGGTTAAACTGCGTAGTGATTTGAAGTCAGCTACTTTTTCATGCATCCGATGCTCTCTATTCGTGCCAACTCCGTGATTCCCATACTTCTTTGGGTGCTGCAGAACGAGAAATGCATACCTGATATACTCCGATGAAGTGATAGAGGCTGGAGCTAACTTGCTGTACCATGGGAAGGCAGGTCTTGAGAGAATTTGAACAAATTGCTTAAGGTTCCACACGAGGCAGTGTCCTGGCAAGCAGACAAGAAATGAGCCATGTGTTCATGAGGTGTGGAATATGCATATGTTTATTGGGAAGAGGTTTCCCTTCTGGTGAACAAGTTAGAAGGGGATTGCCACCGAAAAATGAGCTCCCTTTATTATCATTGTGATCAATCGCATCTGGTTGCTGAGATTTTTTTTTATCAGCTCCTGTGCCGAGAGTTGTCCCCAGTGTAGAGAAATGATTGGCACAAAGGTGCCTTATTCTTTTACTAGTTTTGAAGGTCTTTTCTGAGGTCATTGAAGTGAGCCAATTTTTTGGGGGCAAAGTTTGTGCTGTAGATTTTGGATGTGCAAGGAGTTGCATTGCCAAAGTCGTGCACCACACAAGGTTTCATTGGAGGCATCCAATTGTTGTAACACATCCATTATATCATATATTTCATTTATTTATTCTGAAGTGGAAAAACATCACATGCTGATTTTACTGATTTTCCTGTTTTCGATGAAGTAGCAAGTAGTGTAACTTTTGAAACCACCGAACAATGTAATCCTGCCGGAAGAAGTAAATCAGTAATTCAATGGTGCTGCTGGCTTTCAAATTTCTTGGTGCTCAACTGCAACCATAGTTGCAAGTATCGGTGAGAAATTGAATTTCCTGCGATTCAATAGTGATAAATTCACAGAAAATTCGTTTGAAAATGCGAAAGTGACTTGTTAACAGGAACAAATAAAATCACCACATTTGAAGTCTCTTTACTGTCCCTGCAATTCATGGGTTCAACACTCAAGTTTTGACATTTCAGTAGCATTATCTAAAGAACAGCGTTAGGGTGACCCTCAAAAGAATCTAAAAATCAACTCAGCATCATGGTGCTGTTATGAGTGCAAAGATTTGACATTTCATAAAAAGAGATTTACATCTTCACTAGTGGCAGTAGTTATAGGAGCAATTTTTCTTTCTAGACGACTTTCAATCATGTAATTGTTTCCTTAGCTCAAACTTGAAAGCTAATACACTAGCATAGGTGACAGTAATGCATACATGCTTTAGCAGTGTGCAAGATCACTGAGAGGCTTGATTTCTCATAATTCCTACCATTTAAGCTAAAAATTAGGAAAATTGATCAGGTCGTATGTCAGGCATCTAACATGCTTAATCATGATATCAAAATATCATTTTAGAGGTTAGGAAACCTCCATTTGGAAGACTAGCCTGAGCCTGGACAATATTTAGGTTTTTGAATGCACTCATTTGACAGAGATACTGATAGACTTACACAGAAAATATTATTCCAGAGCAAATTTTAGACATAAATAGGTACCCTGTAGCCTGTCCATATGAAGAATTTCAAGAAATCAGAAACATTCAAGTCAATGTAACAGTTCACAAATTCAATATCATGAAGAGCTTAAAGCATCTAATTAAAGGATGTCCATGAAGAAGAAAGACTTTATATCAAGAACTCACTGTGATGCTTGCTTGCAGCAAATGCAAGTGCATGGCTGTGTGAACACTTTCTGAAAACTGAACACTTACAAGAAACACTGACCTGAAAATCATACAGAAACCATCACATGGAATCCACACATTTCTTTTTCCATGAATGCCAATTAATTTGCAAGAATACTGAGGTAGTGATCACAAGTAGTTGCATGTTCGGCTTTTGGGTCTTTGCACTTTAGAGCTTGCTTGTTGACCACCATTTTTCCGTTGTTCTGAATATGCAGTCCTAAAATCTCATAGCTTGCATCAACAGCAAAACTTAACAGCCTTGGATGCTCAATTCTGCCTCCTTGAGAGAAACTAATCCGCTGATTATAGAAGAATAATAATCAAACTATAAACAATAGAAAAAGTAGGTCAGTGCCAAAAGCGTTTTATCACTGGATGGATACACATTCTTCTAGTGGTGGCAATCGGGTCGGGTTGGTGGGTCGTGTCGGCAGGTCAGCATACCTCAACACGAACCCGACCCGTTTATTAAACGGGTAACCCGACACGACATGGTTAACCCGTTTAATAAACGGGTCGGGTCTGGTAAACGGTTTGGCGGGTTAGCGGGTCGGTTTCATGTTAGTGGGCGGGTTAGCGGGCGGGTCGGAGTCGGGTTGGCGGGTCGGGTTCGGGTAAACAGGTTGACCCGCCTGCCTAACCCGTTTATTAAATGGGTCAGCCGGGTTGGCGGGTTGGCATACCCCTAACACGAACCTGACCCGTTTATTAAACGGGTCAGCCGGGTTGGCATACCCCTAACACGAACCCGACCCGTTTAATAAACGGGTTAGGCGGGTCGACCCGTTTACGACACGAACCCGTTTAAGCCAAACCCGAACCCGCCTAAGAAGCGGGTTGGGTTGGCGGGTCGTGTCAGATTTTGCCACCCCTACATTCTTCTACTAATATCTGTTTTCTTTGGCAACAAGTAATAGATGCTCTTCGTCCTTGCTTCAACTAGCATGTGGATTTGGTTCAGATGAAGGAAGGAAGAGCAAATATAAAGCAAAATGCACCAAGAAAAAAAGGTAGAGGATTATGAACATAGGAAAAGTAAGGCCTCAAATAAATAGCAGGGTAGCTTTTAAGATTTTGATGATGGAGAAGGTTTATTTGATCATTCTTTTTGGTGAAGGTTCTGAAAGGTGAAACCAATCAATTTTCAACCCTAGATCAGATGCATGTGCTTGTTTCTAGCTTTCACAAGTACGAGCTAGATCGTTCAGTTAAGCTGTGTTTAATTTTCAAGAATATCCTAGCAATATATAAACACCAGGAAATTGCTATATATCTTACTTGAGTCACTGAAATGTCCAGGAAAATCCAATTTTATCATTCCTATAACAGAAATTCTGAGAATATCTTTGAAAATATGGATTGTT
The DNA here is from genome assembly GCF_984573655.1 of Nuphar pumila. Lineage (NCBI taxonomy): Eukaryota > Viridiplantae > Streptophyta > Magnoliopsida > Nymphaeales > Nymphaeaceae > Nuphar > Nuphar pumila. Next base: position 6,616,545 of record NC_143257.1, on the reverse strand, counting down.
ATGCATCCCAATACAGGTGATTTTTTGTTGGATAATTAATTCTAACAGGCCATTATAGAAGCATGGTGTCCACGTACCTTAACAAGTCCAAAATTTTACTATGACCCTGAATATTTGCAACATTGACTGGGATGCTTACAGTGTAGAATTGATCAATGTCCACAAAATCTGGCAAATCATGACCGTCCAATTTACAAGATTATACGAACCATATCACAAGATTTTTCGGCACGTGCAACTGAAAAAAACAGGAAGAAAATGGAGTTCATGTCCTTTCAATAATTCTGCTGAGATGTGTCGCTACTCTATAGTACTATTGTGTTTGGTCCCACCATACTGCATTGACAGCAGTTGTTAGTAGTTTGGCAGACAGTTATCGGGTATATATAACCAAACCCTATAGGGTCCGGGCATGGTGATAAATAAGAAGACCCGATTAAGACCCGGGTCCGGACTCAAAGGTCCGATTAATACATGGACCTGGGTATAGTTTGTGAAATTTTATACCAGACTCAGACCCAACCCAAGTTCCAATTAAGACCCACAAATTTTCAATGTAAAAATGATAAAAAAAAAATGGTTTTACCGGGTATGGTCTGGATTTGGTTCATGTAGTTCTTATCAGGTCCAGGTATGGTTTTCTTATAGTGGACCCAATTAGACCCGGGTCCGAACTCGATACCATACCCGAAAATCTGGTCCAAGTTTGGTTTCACATCGGTCTGAACCAAACCCGACCCATTGACACCCCTAGGCATATATGAGGCAACATTTATCTTGGAGAGGGACACCGACAAGTAGGGGTGTCAATGGGTCAGGTTTGGTTCGGACCCAGGTAAAACCAGACTTAGACTAGATTTTTGGGTATGGTATCGGGTTCGGACCAGGATTTAATCAGATCTACTATAAGAAAATCATACACGAACCTGATAAGAACTACATGAACCAAACCCCGTAAAACCATACTTTTTATCATTTTTATATTGAAAATTTGAGTCTTAATCGGAACTCAGGTCGGATCCAGGTCTGGTATAAAATTTCACAAACTATACCTGGGTCCATGTCTTAATCGGACCTGAAACCCGGGCCTTAATGGGGTCTTCTTATTTATCACAATACCCAGACCCTATAGGGTTTAGTTCGGGTCGAGTCCGGGTAAACCAGGCCTGTTGACACCCCTACGGACCAAGTTTCAGTTTTCTCATTGATCAATGAAACCTTGGTCTGCAATAAGCAGATTGCTGTTTGAATGTGACACATTAATGAATCTGTCTTTGGATCTTTTGCCTTGTCGACTAACAGAGGGCCAAACTTAAACTTGATTGAGTGATTTCTTCCACTCAAAGGGGTTTGCTTAAGTTGGAAAATTCACGCACCAAAATGCACAATGTTGACCTCAAGGGGTCGGCAACATGGTGTAGGGCTCGTGGTAGGGAGGTCTCCCCTACCTCGAGTTTGAGTCTTTGTGTGGCCGCCTCCTTTTGCAGAGCGAAGGAGGCTCATTGTGGTCTAGGGGAGTGCCCACAAAGTTTTATGCCACATGAATGGCAACTGTAAGTTTGGTAGCCCACAAGGGCTTTGCTCATCTGGTAGGGGCAACTTACGAATGTCACCAAGTTGACGGGACATCACAAGTTTAAAACCCCACAAGTGGCATTCCTTGCTGCAAGGTCTGGGTGTATTTCCTGGTAAGGGTGGCAAAATCTGACACGACCCGCGAACCCGACCAGCCAACCCGCTTCTTAGGCGGGTTCGGGTTTGGCTTAAACGGGTTTGTATCGTAAACGGGTCGACCCACCTAACCCATTTATTAAACGGGTCAGGTTCGTGTTAGGGGTATGCCAACCCGCCTGACCCGTTTAATAAACGGGTTAGGCGGGTGGGTCAACCCGTTTATTCGAACCTGACCTGCCAACTCATTTACTCGAACCTAGGGGTGGCAATCGGGTCGGGTTGGCGTGTCAGCATACCTCAACCCGAATCCGACCCGTTTATTAAACGGGTCGGCTGTGGCAAACACGAACCCGACCCGTTAAATAAACGGGTAACCCGACACGACCCGCCAACCCATTTAATAAATGGGTTGAGTCGGGTAAACGGGTTTTCAGGTTCGCGGGTCAGGTTGACGGATCAGGTTGGCAGGTTGACGGGTCGGGCAGACGGGTTGGGGGGTTGACCCACTCGCCTAACCCGTTTATTAAACGGGTCAGCCGGGTTGGCGGGTTGGCATACCCCCAACCCGAACCCGACCTGTTTAATAAACGGGTTACGCTCGACCCGTTTATTAAACGGGTTGGCTTAAGCCCAACCCGAACCCGCCTAAGAGTCGGGTTGGCGGGTTGTGTCAGAAATTGTCACCCCTACTCGAACCCGACCAGCCAACCCGTTTACCCGACCCGTTTATTGAACGGGTTAACCGTGTTGTGTCGGGTTACCCGTTTAATAAATGGGTCGGTTTCATGTTTGCCACAGCCGACCAGTTTAATAAACGGGTCTGGTTCGTGTTGAGGTGTGCTGACCAGCCAACCCGACATGCCAACCCGACCCGATTGCCACTCCTATTTCCTGGTGGGCATTGGGACCTCAAGGGTTTTAGCAGGAAATCTCAAATTTAAATTTTTGGGTCAATAAGAAGGCCGTACTATGGGACTTCAATATAAATCTTCAGCCTATATGACATATCCCAAGGAATAACATCCACTGATAGACAAAGAAGGAATTGCATATTAGCTACTTGAGCCCTGGGACATCTGGAGACTGCTTATTCATGTAATTTTCAAACTTCAGGATGGATGTATCATCCGTGCATTGGATTCTGGTTGATTATAAACGTGTCCTGCCTATCTGTAGTGTGTTGGCAAGTAGGTCCTTCCATTTGAGCCACATCAATATTCACGGTAAGAATGAAGTGGATGAACTTGATCTTCAAGCTTGAACTACATTGGTTAGAGCATTGACATTTGTGGAGCTGTCGACAAAACTCAGCAGGAATTTCAAATTTAAAAAATGCCAAAAGGGAGAATGAAATTGAGCAGATTGGTCACTTTTTGCATCCTTTCTTGCTTTTGTTTTATGAAGAAAAGGGAGGGAGACCCAAACGCCTTTCTCACAGACAAACTAATGAACAGGTATAAGAATCACTGGAGCCACAGGGTAGATTGGATCTCTTGAAAAAGGATAAAATATTGACTCTTCAGAAGGGTGTTTTGGCAAGAGTAAGAATTCTTTCATGCAAGGACAAATATAACTATGACAGAATCGATGCCTTGGCAGGCTAAAGTAACTAGATCATGTGAGGCAGGAGGATAGTAAGTCAAAGGGTTCACCTTGCAAAATATACCTCTGCAATGAACTTATGGGGCTTGTCAGAGGAATAGAGCAAGTTGATAAACTAGAAAAAGTTACTATCTTAATGAAGATTGAAGACCCTAGTGATGAGGGCTTTTCCTATTTTTAGAACAAGATAATACCTGGGAACCAGATGGATTTTGGTAGGATTCTTGATTGTATATTGATTCTTGGTGGAGAGAAAGACATGCCACTAAGGGTTGTCTTCCTAGATTAAGCCCTACATTTTGAAATGCATTTCCAAAGTATCAGCCATCAAGCACACAGGAATTTTTTTCCAGTAAATTTATTTAAACGTTAGTCTACAATTTGTGGAGGAAGATCATGCTTATTAAGTGAAGAAAATAATATTAGGGAACGTCTCCCTAACCACCCATCTTCTTGGAAGATCAGGCACTACAGGAAGACATTATTAATGGGTTTGGTACTACAACACCAAGGAAGAACAGACGAGAACTGATTTCCAGCAATGGCAGTTTCAGAGCTATGCCATTATTTATGCACCTATGACATGGGAACTGTCCAAGTTAGAAGCTATGTCACACGGACTCGGTTAGGGGGTCGACGCACCCGCATTGACACGCCCCGACACGGGTGCAGACATGGGGTGGATACGGTCAACAAAGTGTCGGACTCGGTCAATGCACCGGGGCCGAGTTTGTTAACATTTTGTACTCGGTCAACTTTGATCGAGTCTATTTTTGTTCATTTTTAGGGCAAAAAACTAAAAAAATTCAATTTTTATATATTTTTATATATTTTTAATATATATACATACATATATATATATATATAGCCGAGTCCCCATGTCCAAATTTTTTTAAATTGCACCGCACCCGTGTCGCACCCGTACCCGCACCCATGTGACATAGGTTAGAAGTATCTTCAGCTTGGTCAAAGATTATTTTTAAATCTTAGGTTATATGATGGAAAAAATATGATCAACAGCAGAAGGATGCCCTGCAGCTCTCAGCTATTTAAATATCTATTCATCTTGCTAATGGCACTATGAATGTCAGTGGTGAAGGACTCTCTTTATGTGGGGATTGGACCTTCTAAATGGCTACATAATGGTAGCTTTAAAAGTGGAAGAAAAAGAAAAAGAAAAATCAAAAGCAGCAGTTCTGCATTTCATGAAGATGCCTTATTCTTTTACTAGGTTTGTGGAACTGATGCATCTCTGTGAATACTAGGGTCTCTGTGAATCTTAGGGTGTGTTTGAATGCCTTTCGCAGTCAGAAGTGAGGTCTTCCCTGACCTGACCCTGCATGTGGGGCCAGAAAATCGGGATTTGCTATGGTAATAGGGGTTTCAGATCAGGGATTTGAGGCACTCTGAGTGAACGTCAGAACTGGTGTGGGCCCCACATCAGATCTGTCATTCAAACACACCCTAATGTAATCCAAATATCGTTTGCCACCATAACATTTAATATATGAGCAACTAAAATAATTTAAAGTAAGATGCAAGAAAATCAGTGTTCTTGCCATAAGCACCAGTCAGCTGTATCAAGATGAACATAAATGAACCAATAAACAAGATTAATCAGATCTTGTGGCCTTGGCAAGCTTCCCACTTGGCTAGGCCATGGTGAAGCAGAATGAGTATTTCCTACTGCCTTGAGGGTTTCAGACCGGGGATGCATCTTTAGAGACCATATGCACCAGATGCTAGGTGAGTTTGTCAGCAAGTTGTGGATGCATTCAAGTTTACTTCGGAGTGGAAGATGTTAGTGCTCGACATGGCTTTTCTGTGTTGATCTTGCGATGACTAATAATAGAATGAGTTGAAATGGACTTTTTCACTTGAATTTTGCATAAATCATCCAACAGGTAAACATCTTAGAAAAAATTGTAATTAGCATATACACCGGGGCAAGAAATTGACAACTGATCATCCATGGAGACGGACCTATTCCCAATTGTTCATCCAATCCAGAGGAAGTGCAGATTGTGTTAGTCTTAATTCCTTTTGTAGATCTTTGATCTGCATGTCACAAAAGCTCCCTTTGATAAATTGCTGCAACATTTTCTCAGTTTCATCATCCCCCAATTCCCATGACAACCATTTCAAGTAAGAAAAAGGAAAAAATAATTAGGCAAGGATGGTAGAACATTGTGATTTTCTTTCCCCATTTTTCTCTTCGAGAATTTTAGTGGGAGGTATTCCTTGAGGAAGCACATGTTCTCAAGGATAAACAACTAACGTTTTTTCCTATAATATTTACTCAAAGAATGCTTCAGGATACAAATTACTCATGATTGAAGCATGACTATGAGCATGAACATGAAGACATGATACTTGTGCATTTTGCTATTAATTATGTGATTGAGGCATCAATGTGAGTATGGACATGAAACTACAATACTTGTGTGAATTGTACTAAGTATTTTGTGATATGACAACCCTCATAAATTTAACGGCAATTGGTATATATTTTCATGTGAATCAAGTCGATACAGGAACACCTGAGTTTTTCAACAGCAAAGATCATTTGCAAGATTTCAATGATAACAGCATTAAGCCTGGAGGTATTGTGAATGTTTACCTCTGAAACTGATTGACAATTTCATCCAATGAAGCAAATAAATCCCGATATCTTCTCTCCAGTTGCAGCAGCAAGTGGAAGAATACTTGGAAAAGGATAAAAAGCCTCTCTAGAATATGATACATAGTAGCACATTCATTTCAGCTGGTTTCTTCCCATTGATGCTCTTTGGGTTGTTGTTCCACACAAAAATAAGAAGTTTTATGATTTTATCTACTCATTACAGAAGGACCAAATAAAAAAAATGGAAAAGTGAAGCTTAGTCTGAATAAGCGGGCTAGCTTCCAAAAATTCTTCCTGCTACACTTACTGTTATGATCTTTCTCTAGTTTTATGGCTCTTCAAGATACGACCTACAGCAGCCATTGCATCATCCAGCTTACGAATCTTAAGGAAACCCCTTACAACAGCAATATCACTAGCAGAGAAGTTAGCCTTTTCCATAACTAGATCAATGAGCTCATACAGTGTGTCCTCCATTGTTAGAGCACAGAGACCTTCAGCTAGCATGGAAAATGCTGAATATTCTGGTAAGAAACCTTTGTCCATCATCTCCTTAAGAAAGTCAACAGCTTCACCAATGGGCCCTCCTCCACAACATAGACCTCGAAATACAATCTTGTAAGTGATAGCATTGGGAGGTCCAGCCTTCTCCACCATCTCTTTAAAGAGTCTCATGGCTTCTCTTGTCTTTTGTTGCTTATACAGTGCTTGAATTACTGGGTTGTAAGTCTGTGGAGTTGGAATCATCCCCTTAATCATAATTGTTCTCAGTAGCTTGTTGGCAAGCTGCACTCTTCCTCCCTTACACAGACCACCAATTAGGGTTCCGTAAGTTACAGTATCCGGTTCGCAACCATTTGAAGTCATTGTTTGAATAATGTCAGTTGCTTTTTTTATATTTCCTGCTCTGCAAAAGAATGAGAGTAATGAATTATATGTAAACTTGTCTGGTTTCAATCCTTCCATTATCATCTGATCTATTAGCTCGGCAGCTTCTTCAACTCTTCCACTCTTGCAGAGACCATCAATTAGACTGTTGTAAGTCACAACATTCTTTGAAATTCCTTGAAGCTCCATCTGATCAAATATTTCCTCTGCTTCTTCAACTCTCTGATTCTTACATAGCCCATCAATCAAGGTATTATATGTAACCACACTTCGGGCACAATCTTTGGACTCCATTCCTCTTAACAATGCAAGGGCTTTCTCAAGTTTCCCTTTGGAACAGAGTGTGCTGATCAACATATTGTAAGTAAATTCATCTGGTGGGCACCCACTCTCCTGCATCTCCTGAAACAGGTCCATGGCAATCCCAAGCTTCCCGACTTTACAGAGTCCATGAATCAGAGAATTGAATGTGCAAACATCCGGTAAAAGGCCTTTGGCCGACAAACCACGTGCAAGTTCAGTAGCTTCTTCAATCCTATCCTCCTTACACATAGCACTTATCAGAGTGTTATATGTCACGACATTAGGAAAACAATTGTGCGACACCATCTGGTTCAGGACATCCATGGCCTCTTGGATATGGCCAGATTTACAAAGCCCGGATATCAACGTGTTATAAGTGAAAATATCAGGTTCAAACCCTTCTTGAAGCATTGCATCCAATATTTCAAGACCATGTTCAACATGTCCAGCTCTACACAGCCCATTCACAAGAGTGTTGAAAGTGAACTTGTCAGGGTAGAATCCATCCCTGGTCATTTCCTCTATAAAATTGAGAGCTTCCTCTACTCTCCCTTGTTTGCAGAACCCGTGAAGCAAGACGTTAACGGTAACGTTGGTAAGTTTACATCCAGATTTTGTCATTTTTTCCTTGATTTCCATTGCACCATCTAAATTTCCCTCTTCAATATATCCCTGCATGAGAGTGGTGAAGGTTTTCTCATCTGGAACCAAACCATAGTCAGACATCTCCTCCACCATAGAAATTGCAGTCTTAATTTGATGGGCCTTACACAGTCCTTTGATTAAAATGTTAAAAGTAGAAACATCTGGGCTAATCCCTCTCCTACCCATATCAGAATACACAGACTCAACCATCTTTAGCTTGTTTTCATCGACAAGAAAATTCAATAGGTTGTTGTAAATGAAGATTTCGGGTTCGATTCCGAATTGTTCCATTTCACTAAGCACGCCAACCGCTTCATCGATCAGATGCAATTTCGCATAACTTTCTACCAAGATCAAGAACATACCTGGCGTGATATTGCACCCTGATAGATTCAACTCATTCAAAAGACCCTTCATTCGATCGAAAGACGCCTCGCTTCCCAGTTGTCGCAAAGTTGCATCGACTAGCCAAGGTTCGGGCACAAAATCCGGCTGCTTCAATGCCCAATTCAAGACGTCTATGGCGGTTCCACCATCATTGTGCCTGTGGATGATGCTGATAAGGTCTTTGGAGGTGAAATTTGGAGGAATTTGGTGAATTACAGAGGGAGGAGTACTAGAAGGATTTGTGTTGGAGGGTGGAGGTATGGTAAGCTCTGCCTGTTGTGGGGTGGATGAAAAAAAGATGGGTTTGGAGTGGTTTTTAGTGAAAAACCAAGGTGGTTTGCGGGTGGACAAGTTATGAGGCAGAGAAAGAGTGGGAGGTTGTAGAACTGGAGAGACATACATTTTGGGCCAAAGTCAGAGGAAATGCAAGCTCTGAATGTTTGTTGTTGCAGTGGAAGGAAGTGTGTTTGGTAAAGGAATTATGCCGGAGGCATAAGAGAGAGAGAGAGAGAGAGAGAGAGATTACAGTCTTATGATTGGGGTGTTAGAAAGAAGCTAGAGAGAGAAGATTTTGTTGGTCATGGTTGTTGGCACTCAAGCTTGGTTGTGGAAATTGATCAGAAAATAGAAAGTGGGATTATCTAAGAGTGGTGACAACAGCTAAGGATAGGGAAACCGTGCTGATTTTAGAGGGTATATGAACGACTAGCAGGTGCAAGTTTCAGCCTATACGAGAGAGAGAGAGAGAGAGGGAGATATTTTTATCTGTGAGGTTCGTCCGTCTGCACTCAGGATAATGGACGGGAAGCGTTTCAGAAACCGGATCGGACTTTCAAGTCTAACAGTGAACCCACTAATCCGGTCCATATTAGAAGCTTTTCACCGAAAATGTTTTTATCAACCGTCCGGGTCGATGCTCATCCCATTGACCAATTGGGGATGGATCAGGCCCAATATGTAGTGAAAAGATCAGGTGTTATGTCATTGCACAAATATTTGTGCATTAAACACTTGATCACCCTCCATCTTAAGAACAGGCCTGTCAGTTGTGAGGCCCGATGCCTGTTGAAGGGCAATCAAGTGCTTAATGCATAAATTTGGTGACATATGATTTCACCTGATTAGCAAGGTTGTTAAATGCGATGAGGCGAAGCTAGAGGCGTACACCTCTCACAACTGGTATGGAAGTGAAGTGGTGGGAGGGGAGGTAGTAAGAGAACCACGCGCCCAGCTGGTACGGAAGCCAGGGATATGCCGGTCGTCCGGTGGTCGGAGAAGACTGAGCAGCAGCTGTAGCACAGCAACTCCGGTGGTCGGTGGTCACAACTGGTCGGAGGTTGATGAGGGGCGCATCACAACAACGCCTCAGTACCTTGAGCGTGCGCCTCACCTCTGAGGCGTACGCTTCAGGTACTGAGGCGTACGCCTCTCACAACACTGCTGATTAGGACTCCAATATGTATGTTCGCGTGGGTAAGAGAAAGAGAGAGAATCTGTTTGGAGTTAAAAATGACAAAAGTTAAAAATGGCAAAATATTGACAGCAAACTCGTGACAAATTAAAAAAATTTGAGAATCTCGCAATTTTTGTCAAAATCTCAATAATAATAATAATAATAATAATAATATAACTTTTACAATAAAATATAAATACAAATTTTCAAAAATAAAAACCACAGTTTTTTCACGATAAATAACTGATAAAAATATAAATATCATGTTTAAAATGCGATATTTATGTTTTTGACAAAGAAACTCATGAAAAATTACCGTTTTTAACTTTTGATTAATTTCTCGCAAGATTTTTCATAAATCTCATTGTATTTGTCACTATTTGGAGCAAGGGGTAAATGGATCTAAAACATTTCTTCTGACTTAATGGATTTGAGGCTTTTCTCCTACCTTGTGCAATTCAGACCATATTGTATACAAGACTAAGTTTGGGAGCCTTGATCGGAAGTGTGTTAGGGCTTTCTTTGATGCTCTCATGCACTCTGCTGTTTGGAAACAGTGGTTTTGCCAAAATACTGGATTGGGAAAGGAATTGGCAGGCCCAACATTGCACTTCAACAACACATACAAGCTGAGTGTCCAAAGTCGAATCCCTCTGGCGCATGTGGGTTGTTGTTGCTTTATCACGGTTGAGCCATGCAAGGTTGGTCGTGCCCTAAACCTGGACTTTTACCCAAGGTTGTTAAATGCGATGAGGCGAAGCGAGGCGTTGAGCCTGCGCTTCGCCTCTGAGGCGTATGCCTCAGGTATTGCGGCTTATGCCTCTCACAACCAAGCCTTGCAGTTCTTGCTGTTTTGGTTAATATAAATGGATGTCTAAACACGTGGGTCCTTTGTTTAAATACCACTTTTCTGAAATCTATTGACTTAATTTCAACTGTTTGGGGGTGTGGCCTTTCATATAATAAAAGTTACCTGAATAATCAGATATTTACCTTAGGCGCATCACTTCAACGCCTCAGTACCTTCAGCGTGCGCTTCGCCTCTGAAGCGTACGCTTCAGGTACTGAGGCGTACGCCTCTCACAACACTGGTTTTACCTAATAGGAGAGCAGGCCCATTAATTGACCCGGGTCTCAGAGAGGGTTCCTTTTGTCATGATATATATATATTGACAACTCCATCTTCAACACCACATTTTGGCAAACAAAACCATATTTTACAAACACACTAACGGTATTTCCATCTCAATACAAGGCTTCCAAACAGAGCATATTTTTGGTTATGTTCAATTCCCACCATGCATCACTTAAATGAACTTTAGCTACAACATTATTGTGAATGAAGGGTTGTAACTAGGAAATGATAAATGAAAATTATGAAAAATGCAGAGGTTTCTCATATAGAAAATGTACATGGGTAGTAAAAAAAATAATTTGTATGAATTTGTTGCCACCTCTAAAACTGTGGCATACCTCTTTTAAGCGCCACTAAAACTCGATTGTTAGTAACTTGATTATTCTTAAGCATAACAGTTGCAAGAGTGATGTTCTAATGGCTACTACAATTTTTTCAGGAAACAAAATTCCTTTTAACATAAAAAATGCATTTTTGGCATTAATGAAAGTCTATTTTACATTGGAGAAAGAAAGCTTTTGATAAAGATTTAGAAGTGTGAAATAAGTGTATGGTTTTAGGCTTCTAAAGTGAGCTTTAGAGGTTTTTAGAATTGAGACGCTTTTGTTGATTGTTTACAAAAGCAGCATATTGTAGTTTTACGAAGTGGGGAAGAGAATTGATTAAAAAATTTGTGTTCTTTATTTCACATGTGATATTCATCTACCTTCACAACAGTTAGAATTGCAAGATCGCCTATATCATTCCTCTCAACCTAGGTCAAACTACACATACCCATTTACTTTGAATGCTGACAACTTTGTGACTATTAAGTTGACAAGCTCAAAATCCTTTGATTTGGAAAACTCAGCTTTTTGGACTAGTTGAAGGCCAAGATTTGGTAGGATATATCATCCATGAACATTCCATGGTTGCATATATAACACCCCAGATTTTCATACCCTTTAGTATGAAATTTATTAATAAATATGTCTTTTATTTGGATTTGGTGTTTATTTGGATGGATATTGGTTCATCATTGAAAATAATTCTCGAAAAGGGTTGAATTCGGGTTCATATCGGAACCGTTGGATTGAAGGGCTCAGTAGCATGTGAGCCGATGGTAAAACACGAAGGACTCGAGGGAGTTGTTTTTGGTTTTTGTACTCTATTGTGTACAGGTGATATATTTTTTAAACCTTTATATTGAGAAATGAATGAAAGTAATATTTGCGCCATGATTAAAAAAACTGATTTGAGTTTTTAACCTGGTGCCGGAATGGTAAGTTAGGATTGGCTTAAGGTCGGTGTTGAAATGGTACGTATGAACATAGTATTGTTGGCCTATAGCCAGTGTAGTAATGGTACGTAAAAAAAAATAATGATTTTGCAAAGATGCGCAAAGTATTTAAATAATTGAGGTTCTGGTTTGGAACTCATGTTTCGAAAAAAGGGTTTTAAAAATGAAAAAGTCTTCTTTGTGCTTACTTTTGAAAAAAATAATTAAATAAGTTTAAAAAAAATAATGGCACAACATATCAAATTTAAGATAATGACAAAGCATAATAAACTTGACATTGCCCATGTGAGCCCAACTAGGTTTAATAGATGTCACAAAAGCCTAAAGTTAGAGATAATACTTATTATGATACGTAGCTGAATGAACTGAACAAGGCATGTTCAACCTCATGGATCACCTCATGTTCATTTTTAGCAAAGTCGAGCTTAAGCTTGGCTCATCCCTGAATGAGATGAGTCGAACATGAGCCAAAAACATTCGATGTTATTTATACATGGAGTATATACTAAAATATGTATTTTATATATTACATTTAATAGTTTATATTTTATGTATATATTTTACATTCATTCTTCTCTATATATATGTTATGCATTATTCTTTTTATATATTATACATAATATATATATTTATTTATTTATTTATCTATATGAGCACTCTCGAGCCGAGTTGAGCCCAACACCTTGTGTTCGGCCTCAACTCATTTCAGCTAAACAGGTTGCTCATGTCTCGGCTCGATAGCTATATGAATCAATCATGAATGAGTTCATGATGAGCTGAACCGAGCCGAGTCACGAGTTGCTTAGTTTGTTTACCTGCCTTAGTTATACCAAAAATTAAGAAGACTCTTATTTTGGTACACTAACTTCATATTTTCCTTGCATATTTGAATTATTACAAATGGTTTTGCTATTAATGACATGAGGAGCTACAAGGTTGTGGCTCAAGAAGTAGAGAGGTGATATGTGCCCCTTAAAACCTGAAATAAAAGAAGTATTTATTTTATCCTTTTTTGCCAAGTAGCAAATAAGGAGGTCTAGCACCAATATCTTGGACATCCACATACCCAAGTAGTTGTTTTTTTTTAAGAAAAAATGAACACCATGGTTAATTCAGTGGTTATTGAATCCACTATGAGTATGTTTGGTTGCTTGTGAGGTACTGTGCAAATGAGATTCACTTTCTAAATCTCATAAGAATCAAGTTCTCACACAAATGAGATTCACTTTCTAAAACAACTCTCATTTGCAAACGCAAATAAGATTCACTTTTTCATGAGAATACTTTTTCCGTTTGGTTGCTTTTGCAAAAAAAAAAGCAAATCAGATTCATTTTTCTAAAGTGTATTAGGAAAAAGTGAACCTTATGTGATTAAACCAAACCTAACCTTTATATAGTAGTTGTCGAGTGAGAAAGTAGGTGTGAGCTCCGAATTTTACTTATGATTGATCATTGTATTGAATCATTTGTTAGTCAACTTATGATATGCCAGTCCTAGTAGTATCTTTTCAAAATTTAAAGTAATATATTTATTCATTGATGAAAATTCCTAATATAACTTGGATCTATCCTCTAAATTCAAATCAAAGTTTTATGAAAGAATTGTGGTTTTCACATAATGATTCAAATTATGCAAATTGAAAAGAAATCAATATACTCAAAATAGATGAAAACACTGAATTTAATAGTAAGGATCATTCATAATACATAAAGGATAATGGCATTCAACAATTTAAAGCATGTTTAAGCCATAGTCATAAATCTCGTTCTTGGGAGTTTTCTCAACAAAGGAAAAGCTCACAATAAATTAAACAAATTATTGGGAAGAACTTAGAAAAAGTACAGTACATTTAAATTTCAAAAATATATAAGAACATATATAAAAATATCAGTATACAATATCAGAAAAAAATATTCTGATATATGGAACAATGCCAATCATGTATGTTCAAGCCCCTTTTTTGTGAGTTCTGCATGTCTTCAACTTCAATTTGTTATGCTCAACAGCTCCAACAATCCCTAAAGTTTCTTGCCACTGCGAACTCTACCAAGAAATTGTTGCTTTGGTTTAGTCCAGTAGAAAGATGATCGGTATTCTCAGGGCAAGCGGCGTGAAACCAAAAAAAACTTGAACAAGAGGTTTGGAGCAAGCAACAAACAATTAAAATAGGATATTTTAAAATACTTGATATTTTGAATGCATCATGATTTCAAGATTATATTGGTTTTAAAAAATCCTACAACAAAATTGGGAGATTTCAAAAATAGCCCACAAAACTATTCCTAAACTAAAACTCAAAAAATGCTATTTCAAGCCCTTAAAAAAACAAAGGCTATTTCATGAACATCCCCAACAGTTCTGGCCATGAAATCACTTGAAAGTTATTTCAGACTACTCAGGCCTTAGGATTTTCAATTGTAGGCATTTTTCTTATCTCCAAAATCATGCTACAAACAAGTCCAAACCTAGTTCATTTCCAAATGTGTTTTTTGGCTAGGAAGAGCAACATAAAGGCTATAGATGTCTTTCTCACTGGCCAAAAAAGTTTTTTTTCTTTTTTTGAGAGGCAAGCTGGGGTTTGGCAGAACTCTACCAATTAGTTAATGAGAATAAAAGTCCAAGTGTTTGGAGTTCAAGACCTTCCAAATACAACCCTGACTCAATACTACTAAAAGACTACATACATACATCGCGTACCTATTGATCAACAATACCCAATTTGCCATACCATGCAAATTGCATTTACAGTATGCTAAATCTATTGATGTATGTATGTGCACATTGTTTTTACCAAAATGATTTTTTTTATAAACTAAGATATTTATTTATTTTTAATATTTACACAAAAAAATCGCCCTTAAGATTAAAGACCTAGTTGTGCTGGCTCTGCTTGTTGTACTTACGATCACTATCCTAGCAGTGTAAAACTTTGTGAGCTCTTTTCCCAGAGAATCGCCACGGCTTGTGCAAGGAGTGACACCCATGTGGATTTGAACAAGCGATTTCTTTTTTGCAACTCACTAGTGACAGACTAATTAATTTTATGGAATTGTTGGACACACCAAATTCAAAATTTTATACAGGACAAGAGGTGAAGGATTATTTTTTTTGTACTAGACAAAAGCCCATGTTTTAACATTTTAATATATAAAATATGAGTCAATATTTGGTGTTATTAAAGGCACAAAACTATAGAGTATAAAGCACCTTTTTTATTTTTTTAGATTTTTTCATATAATGGATCTTATGGATGTGAGTTACAAGGTTTTTTAAGTAACACTGAGTTTTGAATCATGTGTTTTTGTGATATATAAGCAAGTTTTTTAACAACAACAACAAACAACAGCTACGCCTTCATCCCAAAACAATTGGGAAGCAGATCAAGTCATGCTGAAAATGAGCGTTTTTGCTTATGTGGATATCGTGGCCGTCTGTTTGCATTTTGGATGAATGCCACATGGTTTTGTTGACTTTTGAGCTTTTTAAAATGCATATCGGATGGCCACAATGACAGCATGAGCAAAAACGCTCATTTTCAGCATGACCTGATCTGCTTCCAAAAAATTGGGGTCGGCGATATAAACCAAAAAAGAAAATCATTCTGGGTCTTCCACATGAATCCTTCTCCTCCAATCATTTCTATCCAATGCCATGTCCTCGGTGAGGTTCAAAGCATTCATATCCTTTTCTATCATCTCCATCCATGTCTTTCTAAGCCTACCCCGACCTCTTTTAACTAATATATTTTCTCATTTCTCCATCCTTCTAACTGGAGCATCATTAGGCCTTCGCCGAATATGTCCAAACCACCATAAATGAATCTCTCTCATCTTATTTTTAATGGGTGCAACGCCTACCTTCTTACGTATCTCCTTGTTTCGAATCTTATCTTTTATTGTATTTCCACACATCCATCTAAGCATATGCATCTCAGCTACACTCATTTTTTGAATATAATGTCTCTTGGCAGCCCAACATTCTGTATCATATAGTAAAGCGGGTCTAATTGTCGTCCTATAAAACTTTTTCTTCAACCGCAATGGCATTCTACGATCACACAACACTCCAGTTGCACTTTTCCATTTCATCCACCCAACCTTTATTCTATGATTTACATCTCCATCAATTTCTCCATACTTTATAATGATAGATCCCAAATATTTGAAACAATCATCCACCAATATTTTTTGCTCACCAAGATTCACTACACTCCCATCACTACTTTGTTGCTTACTAAACCGACATTCCATATATTCTGTCTTACTCTTACTCAACTTAAAACCTCTCGCTTCTAATGCCTGCCTCCATAATTCTAACTTAGCATTAACCCCAACTTTAGACTCATCAATCAAAACAATATCATCAGCAACTTTTTTAAGGGTTTCAAAAATCATTGACCTAATGTACTAAATTTTAAAGACTACAAAATTATATTTATTTTTTGATGAAAAAATCATATTTTCATAATGAAATAACAGGATCCAAGGTTTGATCCTTAGCAAACAAAACATGTTGAACATATTTATGTGGCCCGATTGAATTGATAAAGCTTGAACTTATGATTTTCAATTCAATAGTTCCATGCCTTCCATAGAGCCAAACATTAACTCATAAATATATATTTAGATTTATTATTAAAAGTATCCCAAACTCTAAAATATTAAAATAATATCCAAGCACACATAATGATTTAGATGTTAGTTATATTCAAATTTGTATCCTGATCTATATAACAGGAATATGCCATTTTGGTCGTGTGTCGACTCTACCATGACAAAAAGCACTAATTGTATGATTATTATTTTAATACCTTAAACATTATTTTTTTGTAATAATATTCTAATAAGAAAATATTATTAAATTTCAAAATGTATCCCATGTCCTCATGCAGGCGAAGCCACGTTAAGCAGAGGGTGGGCAAGTGCCCACCCTGACCTGCATAACTATAAGCCTAGTTCCCACCATGACCAGGTCAAAGTCGACACGGGTGCCCCGCCCAACGCTCATAAGGTCCCCCCCTTCTCTTTCGCTTTATAGGTTTGGTGATCTCTCTCTCTCTCTCTCTCTCTCTCATTTATATGGCCCCACCTTCCCTTGCGCCCCCCTCAACCCCTCTATGGAGCTTTGCCCCATTAGGCAAGGGCACGACCCGATAGACGACGACTCAATGACTTTTTCCCTTATGGTGATGGCACAACAACCCCATTAGCTTCTGATCATTGCTCTCCTCGCGACCCCACCTATGGCAGTAGCCCCTTTCTGCTATTTTTCCATGCTTGCTACTCTATAGTTGGGCCCCCACTCTCACATTCTCTCTCTCTCTCTCTCTGCAGTTTCACCCTTCTTGTGACCCCACATTGGCACTGTCATCTAGCACACCGTGCATGTTGTTGTTGTGTGAACAAGGTTTGCTTTCTCTCTTGTGTTTAGCACATAAATGCATAATTGATTGTGTAAGAATTAAGGTTTCAATTAGCATTTAGGTTTAGCATTTTTTGTGTTTTTTTGTCAATTAGCATTTAGGTTTTTAATGAGATCAATATTAATTATTTATTTTGTATTTATTTAAATCAACATTATACATGATCCACATGCTTGATTTTAGTTAGAAAATTAAGGATTTTTTTCTTTTTTTGTTTCAATTAGTTTATGTATGAAAACTATGAGTGAAGTTTGCTAGGATTAAGGTTTTCATTTAGTTTTTTTAAATAACATGAATATTTAATTAGGTTTTAGAGTTTTTGTGTGTCTTTTTTAATAACATTTAGAGTTTTTTTAATTAAGATTAATATTTAATTTAAGTATTTTTAAAAAATTTAATTAACATTAAATATGATTCTACATGCTTGAATAGTATAAGTGCATAATTGATGATGTAAGAATTAGGGTTTCAGTTAACATTTAGGTTTAGGGTTTTTTGTGTTTTTTTCTCAATTAGCATTTATGCTTTTAATGAGATGAATATTAATTAGTTATTTTTGTATTTTTTAATCAACATTATACATGATCCACATGCTGAATTTTAATTAAAAATTTGGGTTTTTTTTTTCAATTAGTTTATATATGATAACTATGAATGATGTTTATTGGGATTAGGCTTTTTATTTAGTTTTTTTTAAATAACATGAATATTTAATTAAGTTTTAGAGTTTTTATATATTTTTTAAAAATAATTTAGAGTTCTATTTTATTTTTAAATAAGATAAATATTTAATTTAGGTATTTTTATATTTTTAATTAACATTAAACATGTTTCTACATGTTTTAATAACATAAGTGCATAATTGATGATGTAAGAATTTGGGTATCTAGAAAGATATGAATGAACCTTCTATTTTTAAGATAATAATATGGATTATCATGATTTTTAATGTCCTTTCTCCCCATTGGTTTTTGGTTTTCATGATGTTATCTTATCCTAAAATCAACTTTTCGAGGGCAACATTCATATAGGGGATAGTGAGTTTGGTGGATGCCCAAACCACTCACATTATCACAATGTAATTTTCTCCAATCTCATGATCCATTTACTTGTTTTTTGTCATTGCTAATCAATATGTGGCACCGAGAGCCACTAGCTAATTTCTTTATATGCTGACCAATTCATTTGTTTTATATGTTTCTTAATTAGTTAGACATTTATTAGCTATTGGTCTTGGTTCATGTAATGCCTTTTAGCAATTTCATTGGGTGCATATTCTTGGTCTTTATTTTTAACCTACCACTAGTTTGTCCTCAAATTGCACTTCCTTATGTCTAATTATTAGAATAGTTAACATATTCACTCACCTCTTTGCAATGTTTACACAGGTGGCAAAAACATTTAGTGAAAAAGGTATACCTTGTGATGTCATGTGGATGGACATTGACTACATGGATGGCGTCCGTTGTTTCACCTTTGATCAAGTATGTCATTCTTCTCATATGACCTTTTTTCAAAATAGTGTTTCTTATTTTTGACAATGAAGTTAGTCTATGGAGTTCATCCACAAGAGCCTATGGGCAATTTATTCTCAATCATTTAGGTGTAATAATGAAAATTTTGTTTTCTTACTTTTTTTTTTACTTTCAATTAGCAGCTTCGACTCTATTCTTCAATGTGATTTCATTATTTGGTTGAATATCAACACTTCAGGCATGTTAAAATCTTTTTGAATGAATTTATGTTTGTATTTAAATATTAAACAAATTTTATGTTTGTTTTTGAACTTAGAATGTTTGAAGGAATTTATGATCAAAGAACAAATTTATATTGTTTAAATGAATTGATGAGCTAAGTTATAAAGTTATATGTTTGAATGTTTGATGAACATGTTAGAACATGTTTGAATGAATTTATAAATATAGTAAGTAAGACAAAAGTTATAATATTACAAGATGTTCTATGGATGATGTTAAACTACTAAACTGAACTATGTTATCTAATCTATAATTGAAGACATTAGTTTAGCTATTCAGTACTTCAATTTTTTGTTAATAATTGACTAGATGCAGCTGGATGAGTCATAGAGTTGACTTGCATGAGTTATAAGTCACTAGTGAACGAGTTGATTCCCAAGTCACTATGCATTTATGCCCAACTCGACTTCAAATTCTAGCTTCGCTTTTGTCCTCATGTATGTTTTTTGAAAAAAAAATTAACTTATTTTTCATTTTTTTAATGATCAAGTGTAGGGATTAAGGCCTCTCCCTCCCTTCCAAACAAGCCACATTGATGGCTATAAGGCACTTATTTAACCACCGTGGTGACTTGCACAAACTGCTCCTACCAAACAGATGAAGCCACCATTAGTGGAAAAAAAAAGTAAACCTTAATGTAAAACTTTAGATATGAATGAAATCTGATTATTATTTGGATGTTGTTTTTTTTCAAAACCAAATAAACCCGTATAGATTCAATGGCATACTCATCTTGCAAAGAGTTTACATCTCTAGATCCGACCCTTCCCCTATTTCCTTATTGAGAACCTCATCCAAGGTGGATCTCATGACCCACATATATATATATATATATATATATATAATGTGTTGTATATAATGTGTGGCCATAAGGTCTTACACTGAAACCTCAAGAGTCACAAGATTGGTTGACTCGTTAAACCTAATTATGAAACATGATTATATGACTTTATGAGTGGTATGTTACCAAAAAAATATTTATGAAGAGAGTTATTGGATTTTACAAGACAGTCTCTAATTAGCTAATTAGTGGTGGATTGAATTTAATCCTCAAAAATGCCTATAAAATGAAAACTATGGCTACTAAAGTTTAACAAGAGAAAGCATTTTGTACTCAATGAGAAGATTGTGTACAGAAATAACTCAATTGAGAGAGCATGTGTTTATACGTAGATGAAGGTTTAAATCTTTCTTGTAACACATGTCCCATCCAATGACTCGATACCTATCAAATTTTAAAACCACCGAGTTTTAACATTGGTATCAGAGTTGGGTACCCATGCACATAGGAGGAAACGTCAGTGGTGTGTCTGAGCATGGCCCATGCCAATGCTGAGTCTTGCATGAAGCAAATTAACAAGGCAGAGGTTCGACCACCACCAAAAGAAAAAAAAAATGGCAAATCAGAAACCCTTATGGTAGCCAGTATCAATACCAAATACCAAAGGACCCCTGCAGCAACCAGCTTAGACCGATAGAGCACGAAGAATCAGTAAAAAAAAGATTAGTGGCTAGCATTGTCAAAGTGTAACATCGGTCAGGAGCTCTCCTTCAATCTCCTTACAGGTACAAACATCGGGAAAAATGGAGAACTCTTTCCCTGGTTGGAATCAATGCTGAAGGAGGAGTCTGGCAGAGATGCGGCCTCCCTCTAAGGGAAGAAGCGGAGGCAGAAGCACAAAGGTTCCAAGCAGAAGGGCATCAGTGGGAGAGCTCTTGATAATGAGTCCTGAAATGCAAACAACACAGTCGTTAAAGAGGTCATGGAAGAATCCAGTCACGCCTCCGGCGAGGTTGCCGGTGTCGAAGATACATCAAACATTAATGAAAATGATGAGGTTGTTGCCGAGGAATGCTTGTTGCATTTTCACGTTTGGAGTTGGGAGGATGAGCCGCACTTCGCCATCACACGAGTCATCTTCACGCCGATCCCAAATGTGGCTCCTGATGCAGAGCAAAATTAGTCCCTCAGCCAAAGAAAGAAACCGAAAAGAAAGATACCCGTAGCAAAGGTTTTTCCTTTTGGCTCACTTGTGATGATCACAATGATGGAGCGAGAGAGTACAAGTCTGTAACTTCAGTAATCTACTCGGCTTGTTGGTACCAGGACCGCTAGATGGACGATTACTGGAATAGTGGCGGTTGGCCAAACGAGTGGCGCTGAAAACGTGTGACACTCATAGAGGAGGGCATTCAACAATGTCTCATCTTTACTGGCAAGGGTTTCCACCAGAGCAGGCCGGAAGGTGGTGGAACCACAAAAATCTACAAAGGTGATGTCAGGAGCGATAGAGAACCCCTCCATTGAAGCATAAAGAGCATCCCTGCGGCCTGCCTAATAGTTGTCAGAACCAGTGGAGGTAGCAGTGGAACCTGCGAAAGAAGAGAGTGAAGAATAAAAAAACAAAACTAGAAAGAGGGCATAGAGTTTGTTCTCCTCCTTCCATTAAGTTGGAGAGAGTCTCATTGTCATCGTAATCAAGGTGCTCAAGCGAAGGAAGCTTCACAGCAGGGAAGGAGCACGGTTGGAGGCCACCGTCATCGTGGGCGGCAGTGGCAGAGTGGAGCTTCGGCCAGCTGACCACCGGGTGGTGATGGTGACACACCCCCTACGTCGGGTGGTTGCCAGAAAAATATGGCAACCACGAAGGAAACAAAAGAAGAACATAAAGGAAGAGGGTGACAACTGCCTTCTCTCCCTCTTCCCTCTCATAAAGATAAAACCCTTCAGGTTTCCTCTTCTTCTCTAAAACAAAAAAAAGTAAAAATAAAAGAAAGAAAAAAGAAAAACAAACATAAAAAAAGAAGAAGCAGATCAGGTCATGCTGAAAATGAGCGTTTTTGCTCGTGCTGACATCGTGGCCATCCGATTTGCATTTTAAAAAGCTCAAAAGTCAACAAAACCAAGTGGCATTCATCCAAAATGCAAACAGGCAGCCACGATGTGTCCGCATGAGCAAAAACGCTCATTTTCAGCATGACCTGATCTGCTTCCAAAAAAATAATGGGGACGTTAAGTTTTTTTTAAAGGGTCGAGAACCCTTCAATTCCTCCCCTTTATTTTAATATATTTTAGTGGGCCATAAAAATTTTTGATATTATATTTGAGGTCTTTGTTATTTTTCAAAATAGAGGCCCTATTTTTTAAAATTTTGAACAACGAGCCAACTCTCTAAAATATTTGAGACAAACTCATATTTTTTGTTTATTTAGAATGATGCTCAATTTTTTCTAAAATTATAAAAAACCACCTAGTTTGTTTTGTTTAACTCAAAAATTCTGAAAATTATGTTTGCTGTTCAAAATTATTATTTTTTGTTCATAACTATTTTTTACTTTTCTTATTTTGCAGAAAAGTGCTTTTGGTTTGCAGAATAACCCTGAGAGCTTTATTCATAAAGGTTTGGATATGGATTTGTTTCAAGTCAGTATAAGTAGCTTCTTATAAACCTGTCTGGATCCAGTAAATTCTTTTTTGACCCAATTGTGATTTGTTTTGAATCTCCATCCTAATATGAGAGAGGTTGGCTTTTTAACATGCATATGTCTTTGGATTTTAAATTATTGTGTTTGCATATTATTTTTTATATGCTTTAATATTTTGTTCATGTTTTGGATCATATTATATTTGAATCCAATATGACTTTTTGTTAATTCAATTTTTTATATGGATCAAGTTTAATTAGACTAAGATCCATTAAATTTGATGTTTGGGTCAATAGTAGATCTGATCAATATTGGATCATATGTTTCGATCTAGTAAGGTGACATAAAACTAGTGTGATCCAGTAAAGCAATATTTGATTTGATTAAACTTTTATATATCTGAATAAATTAAGTTGAATTAGTTTAGATCCAAACAATGCTATTGGATCTTGTTGAACTTGAATAGATCTAAACATATCTAGTTAGTAGCTATAAATATAGATTTAATCCAAAAATGAATGACAGATATGAAACTAATTTTCATCCAAGTTTTATCTAGATAGTATCAAGACTAAATATTGGATCTAATAGTAACATATTCGATATGGGGCCTAGTTTGACTCGGATAGATTCGGGTAAGGATAATCATGGATGTGTGGTGTGAATCCATTTTGAATTTTAATATGGATCGTGTTGAACTTGATGGATAACATCTCAACTCAAATTTGGATATGAACTTGTACAAATCCAATGCATTTGGATTTAGATCTTCAGTGGATTCGGTAATGGATCTGAATTGATATGTTTACAAGTTTGTGGATTGATTAAATCCTTGGAATGACTTGTCATGTTTGGCATATCCAAATGACAATGAGACAACTCCCATGAAATTTGGATATTGTTATATCGATCCAAAATGATCAAGTGAAAATTAATTTGATAAGTAGTTAAGCATGCTGAATATGATACATGAATAGTGAGAGTATGAACTATGATGAAATTTTGAAAAGTATGAGTATTTGTTGTGTTTGGCAAAATCTATTTTATCATGGATTCATGAGTTGATAAAATTCATAGTACTCAACTAGAATGCATAAGGACATGATGATGTCCTATGATATGGTCATAGAAAAGAAAAATGAAACCCCATGACTATGTGAGACCTATATATGATGTATTCACTTTGCTTTAGAACTATGAACTGCATGATTGAGTATGCAGTGAATGATACTAAAAATATATAATTGCATATTGTATTGCGCATTAAGAGTTATGATAAAAATTTTGATATGATGAGAAACTCATATAGTTATGTGAAATGACACCACAAGAAAAATGTCAATTAGCGCTGAATTTTTTTCGTCGCAATTTTGCGACGGATATAGCGACGAAAATTTATCTGTCGCTAAGATTTGTAATATTGACGGATGTAGCGACGAAAAACTTTCCGTCGCTACATCCATCGCTACGTAGTGGCGACCCGTTTTTGTCGCAACACACGCGATTATTAGTGACGGATTGGGCGACAAATGGTTTTTCGTCGCAACTTAGCGGCGACGTTAGCGATGGAAATATTTTGTCGCTAAGGGGTCATATAAATTTACGATGAAGTTGCGACAGAATTAAGCCGTCGCCAAATCCGTCGGTAATTTTCGCGTAAATCCCTAATCAAAGCCCCTTTTCATCTTTCATGTTTCGTCTCTCCCGGCCGACGCAACCCTCTACCGCCCGACGCCATCCTCCGCCGCCCGGCGCACTCCCCGGCCTGCTAGCCGCCGCCCGTCGCTCCCCGGTCTGTCGCCCAGCCCGTCGCCCCCCGGTCCGCCTGATCCATCTTCCCCCGTTCTGCCACCCGACGCACTCCCCGGTCCATCGCCCGTCCCCCCCCCCCCCCCCACCCCATAAATCCCAGTTTTTTTTTTACCTACGGCAGGGGGGCGCCTGCCCTGCGTTTTGTTTTTTCTGATAGGGGGTCGACCCCCCCCCCCCCCCCTGTCTAGTTTGTTTTTTCTAATAGGGGGTCGACCCCCTGCCTCGTTTGTTTTTTTTTTGCAGGGGGGGGGGGGGGGCGACCCCCTGCCGCGTTTTGTTTTTTTTCGGCAGGGGGTCGACCCCCCTGCCTCGTTGTTTTATTCGGGTAGGGGGTCACCCCTCTGCTTTTTCGGCAGGGGGTCGACCCCTCTGCCTCGTTGTTTAATTATTCGGGAAGGGGTCCACACCCCTGCCTCATTTTTTTATTCGGGCAGGGGGTCGCCCCCTACTTTTCCGATAGGGGGACGCCCTCCGGCCACTCATTTTTTTTTCCGATAGGGGGTCGACCCCTTGCCTCGTTGCCACTTTTTTTCCGGCGGGGGGGCGACCCCTGCATGTTTTTTTTTTGGCAGGGGGTCGCCCCCGTGCCTCATTTTTTTATTTGGGCAGGGGGTCGCCCCCTGCCTCTTTTTTTTTATGGCAGGGAGGGCGACCCCTGTCTCGTTTGTTTTTTTCGGCAGGGGTCACTTCCATGCCTCATTTTTTTATTCAGGCATGGGGGTCTCCCCCCTATCATTTTTTATTTGGACATGGGATCGCCCCCTGCTTTTCCGGCAAGGGGACGACCTTGCCTCAGTTTTTTTTTTTTTTCGACATGGAGTGGCTTCATTTTAACACATTGTCTCTTGCAGATTTCTCAACGGAACCCACTTGTGCCCCACCACTTGTATTAAGTAAGTGACATGTATTAAGTAAGTGACAAAAACATCGGGTAAATACCCATGGTGAGTAAGTGATGCAAGCGCATCACATGTTATTTAATTTATTGGATGCAACACTTTACTGTTCGCACACTCACTTAGTTGTTGATATCTAAGACTGCTTTGTTAGAGTTTGGAGATCATGCTCAACATAATTTTAATGTATGAAAATATAAGTGTTCTTATTTTTTGAGTACGGATTCCATGCTAGGCATGGTAGTAGTTAGCGAGATATTCAAGTGTGTTTGTTGCAGGTACATGTTTGACATTTTTTTGATATGAATGATTTCCATGTATCGCAATGTTTGATGTGATTGTATATATGCTTGCGTGTAGTTACTTTTAATTTAATTATGACTTCCATGTGAAATTGTATAATGAAAGTATGCTTCAAATTAATGTATTATGTTATGAATAGTTTGCACATGAAAATATTAAGTTATCAATGCATGCATCATAATTCTTGTGATTGTATGACATCGTATATTGCATGATAAATTTAATATTTTCTTTATCATAGTATTCTGATGATTCTCTTTTAACTGGTTAGGATACTATTCGTAACATCATACGACAAAATGACTACAAACCGTGAATGAATGTACCGTAGGATAGTTGACAATGAGTTATCACATGAATATATGGATGGTGTTGGAAATTTTATTGAATTTGCAACGGCAAGTGCCAGTACAGTGGATCCCACAAGACGGATTAGGTGTCCTTGCAAGATTTGTAAGAATAATCGATTTGTACAACCTCATGGCGTTAGACATCACCTATACATGAAGGGTTTTGTGAGTGATTATCAGAATTGGACGTTTCATGGAGAATAAATTAGAAACAATTTTGATGCACGGGTGAATATGGTGCACGATAATCCATATATGGATTTGATATTTGATGTCGCAAAAGCAGATCTCGGTCCAAATGATATACCAAGTGGATAGGCAAATAATGAAGAAGAAGATGAAGAAGAAGAAGAAAAAAAAGATGATGAAGAAGATGAAGAAAAAGAAGAATATGAAAGTCAAACAAGTGATGAGGAAGAATTCTCGAGCTAGTGAGCAAAATCTTGTAATACAAACCTCTATTTCAATGTATTATAATGTTTTTAATGTATTGCAATACTTGATGTGAATTATTTAAATGCATAGAAATGTATTGCAATGATTTGAATGTATTATTGCAATACTTGATATGAATGATTTGAATGTTTTGAATGTATTATTGCAATACTTGATGTGAATGATTTGAATTATTTGAATGTATACAAATGTATTGCAATGATTTGAATTTTTGAATGTATTATTGTAATACTTTATTTGAATGATTTGAATGTTTTGAATGTATTATTGCAATACATTATGTGAATGATTTGAATGTATTATTGCAATACTTGATGTGAATTATTTGAATGTATTATAATACTTAATTTGAATTATTTGAATGTATTGAAATACTTGATGTGAATGATTTGAAACAACTTGAATGTATTGAATGACATTTTTTATTTGTTAGAATATGGTTTGTGGAGGTTACAGTGGTCGTTCATCCAGTGGTAGCCAGACTCAGCCTTTATCTTCACGGGCTCCTTTGATAGGTATATCATTTAACTAATTGAATACTTGATTAGTTGAAATGTGCATTCTGAGAATTTCTAACGTATTTTTTTACAGGTGATGTTTCGCCTGTACATGACCCACCTACACCAGTTGATCATAAAAGTCAAGAGCCAACACAGGATGCAAGGTCTTCTAAGTCTGGCACAAGAAGACTCATTCGAATAGTGTATATTGATAATCGACCGTAAGTATTTCCTTTTCATTTATTGCATATCTTATAAATATTGTATATTGATATTTACTGTGTACCAATTCATGTGCAGCATGAGGTTCACGCCAAAAGAAGTAATACGCGAAATTAAGAATTCACTACTTCAACATCTACCAGAACCGATCGCTCAATGGAAAGAGTATCCAAAAGAGGTAATAGAGAGATTGTGGTCCTCATTCACGATATATAGTTGTTTGTCATAGTTAATGTGTTTCATATTTAATTTTTTGTTATATTCATGTCTACTAACTTTCTGAAAATATTTATAGGCTTCGAATCGCTTCACGAATACGGTGGAGGAACATGATGCAAGGAAGGTATGGCAGAAGGTGACTGTCAATCGATTTGCAGACATGCTGCACAATATGAAGACTGCAACAAGAAAAACATATGGCGGGATAGATGATCCACTGCAGTGAAAGGGCCATGGACCTCCTACTATCAAGTCAGATGTTTGGGATGCAATGTGCGACAAGTGGGCTTGGGATGCATTTCGAAACCACTCAGTGAAGGCTTCACAAATTCAAGCGAAAATGCCCGAAGCCCATCTACACACAGGTGGATCTAGGACTTTTGGAAGTCACCAGAAGGAAATGGTAACTCATCAATATATATATATATATATATATATATATATATATATATATATATATATATTGTCAATTTTATAAGTATTGTTGCAAACTTGTTAACTAAATCTTTTATCATTTCACTTCGCAAGAAGCAGGAAAAGGAGGCATTGTGTCATACAAGGATGTGTTTGTTGAAACACATAAACGTAAGACCACAGGAGAGTTCGTATCAGAGAAGGTGAGAGCGACAACGATATGTATTTATTTTGTTAATAAACATTGTAATAGACAAGTTACTATGGATTACGTTATCATAAACATTGTAATTCTTAATTATTAATTCATATTCTAATCATTACATTGTAGGAGTCATACGAGTAGCAAATGGTACAACGATATGACGATGACTCCACTTAGCATCCGCCTTTTGATCCTGCAACATGGGTTACTGTAACCGGTGAACCCAAAAAGGGTCGTGTGTTCGGGTTTGAGAGTAACATGAACACCACACCAGTCATTGCCTTCTGCAGCCCGAGCCCACAGAGTTTTTCTGCCAGCATCAACTCTAAATGTCCTAATGACCCTCTATGTCTTGGGATGGTGTCTGTCAGCGTCTTGAGGACAAAATGTAGTACTTTTTGAATAAAGTCATTCCCAACATTGTCCGTAATGAGTTGTGCAACTTTTTTCAGAACAGAGAAACTTCGTCTACATTCAACATGAGCTTCGGTGCCCGTGAGGTATAAAGTTTTTTTACTGCCTTAAAACACATATGAGCATGATAGAATCACATATTAAGTTTTTTTTTTATTTTATAACACATATGAGCATGATAGAATCATGTATAAAGTTATTTTACTGCCTTAGAACACATATTAGCATGATAGAATCACATACAAAGTTTTTTTACTGCCTTAGAACACATATGAGCATGATAGAATCACGTATGAAGTTTTTTTACTACCTTAAAACACATATGAGCATAATAGAATCACGTATGAAGTTTTTTTACTGATTTAGAACACATATGAGCATGATAGAATCACATATAAAGTTTTTTTACTATCTTAGAACACATATGAGCATGATAAAATCACGTATGACATTTTTTTACTGCCTTAGAACACATATGAGCATGATAGAATCACACATGAAGTTTTTTTACTGCTTTAGAACACATATGAGCACGATAGAATCACATATAAATTTTTTTTACTGCCTTAGAACACATATGAGCATGATAGAATCACGTATGAAGTTTTTTTACTGCCTTAGAACACATATGAGCATGATAGAATCACGTATGAAGTTTTTTTACTGCTTTATAACACATATGAGCAGGATAAAATCACGTATGAAGTTTTTTTACTGCCTTAGAACACATATGAGCATGATAGAATCACGTATAAAGTTTTTTTACTGCTTTATAACACATATGAGCATGATAGAATCACGTATAAAGTTTTTTTACTACTTAAGAACACATATGAGCATGATAGAATCACATATAAAGTTTTTTTACTGCCTTAGAATACATATGAGCATGATAGAATCACATATAAATTTTTTTACTGCCTTAGAACACATATGAGCATTATAGAATCACATATGAAGTTTTTTTACTGCCTTAGAACACATATGAGAATGATAGAATCACGTATAAAGTTTTTTTACTGCCTTAGAACACATATGAGCATGATAGAATCACGTATAAAGTTTTTTTACTGCCTTAGAACACATATGAGCGTGATAGAATCACGTATGAAGTTTTTTACTGCCTTAGAACACATATGAGCGTGATAGAATCACGTATGAAGTTTTTTTACTGCCTTAGAACACATATGAGCATGATAGAATCACGTACGAAGTTTTTTTATTGCTTTATAACACATATGAGCATGATAGAATCACATATAAAGTTTTTTTACTGCCTTAGAACACATGAGCATGATAGAATCACATATAAAGTTTTTTTACTGCCTTTGAACACATATGAACATGATAGAATCACATATAAAGTTTTTTTGCTGTCCTACAATACATATGAGCATGGTAGAATCACATATACAATTTTTTTACTGCCTTTGAACACATATGAGCACGATAGAATCATATATAAAGTTTTTTTTGCTGCTTTATAACACATATGAGCATGATATACTGCCTTATAACACATATGAGCATGATAGAATTACATATAAAGTATAATTTATTTCAGTATATTTTGTTTATCAATACTGACATTTCTTTTCTCATATAGGTTGCTGGCAATAATCAACGTAGTGGAGCTGAAGGGACAAATTGAGACAGTGAACAAGAGGACACACAAAATCTTGGCGATGATTAGATTTATGTGTTGAATTTGTTCTACCTTCTTTTTGTTTCAAAAATGTAAATGTTGAATTGTAAATAATTAGAACTTGCGAATTTATAGTGAATCGATTAATTGTTTCAGTTTCCTTTTATATGTATTTTGATGTATACTTTGTTTTTTATTCACAGGAAATATAAATTATATAGGAAATATAAATTGTATCATGAGAATTTTTTTCTCGATATTTAATTTTCAAATATATATATATATATATATATATTGTGACAAATATATCCGTCGCTAATTACTATAGGTATTGAATTTAGCGATGGATTAGCGACGACTAAAAATCCGTCGCAAAACCAAACATCTACAGAGTAACGATGACCTTGCGACAGATTTTGGCATTCGTTAATCCATCGCAATTTAGCAACGGAACAAACGACATATATATTCTGTCGCTAATTAGCATCGAAAAAATCATGATGTAAGCTATCTGTCACTAATCCGACGCTAATCCATCGCTAAACTGTTTAGCGACGGATTTAGGTCGTCGCTAATCCACAGATTTCTTGTAGTGTGAGCGTATAAAAGAATCATAATGAAAAGTCAATCTAGTTTGTATATAGCTTCATAATAGAAACATATCATGAAGGAAATATCTAGCTAATGTATTTAAAACCTCATGTTGTCATGGCTAAACCCATAATATACGTAAAAAAGTATTATGGTTCACATGATGAAAAACCACATGACTAAGAAGAAAATAACCTATAACATATGCAGAAAACCTCATACTTGAATATAATGATGAAGAAAATCTACATGACTATAAAAAATAACCTATAGCATGTGTGAAAACTTTATATTTAAAATTAAATGATGAAAATTTTGCACGATTACATGATAAATAACCCATAACATGTGAGAAAAACATCATTGATATAACCCACGATATTATGCAAGTTTATTTGGTGCATATTTTATTATAAAATGCTATATATGATACATGATGCATTGGTTATGATACAATATAGGTATTCGTTCTGTATGACCAAGTGAAAGATGCTGGATCTGGTCTCACATGGAAACCCTTACAAGATTGATGGATTCATTAAAAATTATGAAACATGATTATATGACTTTATTGGCTCTATGTAACCAAAAAAATGGTTATAAAGGGAGTATTAGATTTTAAGAGGCACTATATCTAATTAATGGTGTATTAATTTCTATCCTCAAAAATGCCTGTAAATGATGACCATGGCTATGGCAGTTCAATAAGAGAAGACATTCTGTGCTCAGTGAGAGGATTTTGTAGAGCGCCCGGTTAGAGACGGGCTTGAATAGATCAATTGAGAGAGCATGTGTTTGCATATAGATGGAGGTTTGAATCTTACTTTAGTTAGCACATGGCCCATTCGATCGAGTAACTCAATCAATATTAGATTTTGAAACCATTGGGTTTCAACGTTATGCTGTCAATTGGCAGCAAATCATCTTTTTTTTTTTTTGAATATTGACATATAATCCTCTTTTTTTTTTTGTAATATTGGCATATAATCCCAAATAGGGCTCGGATCTGCTTCTTCAAGAGCCCAATCCGCATCACTGGCATGCATGATCGGATCCAGATCCAACCCACTTGCATTACATTGTAAATATATCACAGTTTGAAGTGTAGAAGACTAAGAAGAGTAAATCATCTAAAAACCCTAACGTACACAAAATTTAACTCAATTCTTCCTCGCCCGCCTTCCTCCTCTGCGCGTTGCAGTCCCAACGAGGAGACCTCCGGCGTCGTCACCAACCATTGGTGAGAATCGGCGTCTTTCCATGTAATCGAAATCCCAGATTTCTGTTTCCCGCCTATTTCACCTTCATTTCCTCGTTTGTTTCGCCTCATTTTCTCGCCATTTCTAACCTAAGATTTTTCCCGGTGTTTCATTTCCCTTTTCCCTGAAGCGAGAATCAAGGTTCACGGGCTCAGGGCGAAGACGAAGGCGGATCTCCTGAACCAACTGAAGGATCTGAAGGCTGAGCTCGCTCTGCTCCGCGTCGCCAAGGTCACTGGCGGCGCCCCGAGCAAGCTCTCCAAGATGTAATTCTACTTCCTTCTTCGTCTTGCTTCTTTTCTAGGGTTAATTTTTCACTTCCTTATTCGGCTACATTTGGCATGCGATCCTGCCTTTCGCTGCTCTATTTCGGGTTTCCGGTTTGCTTTGGTTCGTTCGCGTTCTGGGTGATTTTTTTAGAGAGATTTTGAGGGTTTTCTTGTTCGAATTCTTAGAAAGGTGGTGAGGTTATCGATCGCGCAGGTGCTGACGGTCATCTCGCAGAAGCAGAAGGCCGCGCTGAGGGAGGCTTACAAGAAGAAGAAGTATCTGCCGCTCGATTTGAGGCCCAAGAAGACCCGTGTCATCCGCCGGCGCCTTACCAAGCATCAGGTACGACTCTGTGTGTTGTGGCGATGCAAATACATTACAATTAGTAGCAATTGCGGTCCTTTTTTTTGATTTTCTTTTTCAATATGTGTGATTATTAGCAGTTTTTTTGTTATTTTAGGACGTTGTTGTTTTGAAGCAATTGGAATGCAATATTTGAATGCAGAGGAGCGCTGGTTTATGTTGAACGAACTTTTTTCATTTTGAAATACATTCAAGGGGTTGGTTGTTTTTATCGGATGAGAATCATTGTCTCGCCCCAAATGAAAGAACGATTCTCATTGGCTCCATTCCCTCACATCAAAGCAAGCGTGAGAGAATGACTCTCATTTGCAGTGGAAAATGAGAGTTGTTTTCTCGTTTGTGCGTGATTTGAAATTGCAGGGTTCCCCTTGAGATTCCAAATCTCATCTGACTTCGAATTGTCTCCGTTGGGGCAAAGCCAAATGCCCCTAAACATGCTGCACTTTGGAGTTAGTCGGTATATTAGTGCGATGAAATGATCTAAATGAAGCTGTTTGTCTAGCCGTGGTTATGATAGTGTGGTGTATGTGTTGTCCAAATTGTTATAAATTTTCATTCATCTCCTTTTAGATAAGGAGTAAGATGCGAGGGTGGTTTGGGCTTGTGGAGAAGTTGCAATTGCTGCTGGATAAATTGCCACGATTAGTTTCAGATTGGTATAAGTGGTGTTGGCATAGGATATTAAACAGTTTAGTAGGAAAGTTAACTGAAAAACATGCTGGAAAAAACATGCTAAATGAAACATGCTAAATGGGTTTTCAAGTTTTTTTTGGGTTTATTTTTAAATTTTGACGTTGTGGCCTAACTCGATACGATACACACATATCGTGATATGAGTGTGTATCGTATCTATATTGTATGATACAACCCGGTATTGTACCGTATCATATGATACAGGGTGTATCGTATGATATGTGTCTACCACAATTTAAAACGGCCGAAACTCGACCTTTTTTAACTTTGTGTTTTAAAGACCTCCCTAAGGCCGATTTTCTCCTATGTGTAGAGGACTTTAGAGGAGAACCCATACACCCTAAGAAGCGTGAGAGCGATTTAGGGGCCGATTTGTGCGCAAGGGAGAGGGCTTGACACTCAAGTAGTAAGTGAAACCGATTGAAAATTGATTGCAACTATTGCCATCATATTGTTTCTTGTGGTATCTCTCAGTTGAAGCCAATGTTGTCAGTATCAACATCGAACATGTATCGTTTGGCCAACGATTCAGGTGCATCGGCCGATACTGATACTCAAGTGTATCATTTTTAATCAACCAAAAAATAATTAAACAATATTATGTGTCAATCAGAATGTGACACATGTTAAAATAATATTAAAAAAAACCAAAAAATAATTTGAAGCTATTTTTACATTTATTAAAAGATAGCCGATGCACATCGATATTGACAACATTGGTTGAAGCATCATTTAGCCGGAAATGTTGCTCACTGCATGCTAAGGGATTTGCCAGATGCCGTGAAATAGCAATGCCAACAATTACTCATTGGTCTGAGAGAAAAAGACAAAAAAGAGTTGAGTGAGGCAGAAATGGGGGTATGCCCATCCTTGAGATGATGTGTATGATGAAGATGAGCTCCCTACTTTTGATCCCACAACCTCTAGCATAACATCAGGAGAAGAAGAAGATAATGATGATGGTGATCGAGGTTATATTTTTAAAAAACTTGGTTATTTAACACTTAAGTGTTCATAAACTTGGTTATTTTGTTTTTGTTAATGTAATATGAAAGTATGAGTCTTGTGGCTTATTCTTGATTGCAAGATATTTAATATTTTGCATTGTTCTTGTTAGATATGCATGCAATATTATCTATATTAGTTGATGTTTGATGATGTCTTATGCAACTCATAGAGATATAAATGCTTCATATGTGATTTTATGGTTGCATTTTATGCAATTCATCATTGTTTCATATGATATGTTTTTTTTTTTAGATTTCTTGCTAATTTTTTTTTCTGATTTTTCTTGATTTTTTTGAAAAATTTGAAATTTGTTTATTAAAAAATTATATATTTTTACGATATGCTACGTATCTAACTTGGGGCCCTACCGATACGAGTAACGGTATGCTACTTAAACCTTGCTTGGAGCATTTGATTCTGACACATGGGTGGGTTTTGTAAGGTTTGAAAAATCAACGATCCAAAATCTTCTTAAAATTTTAAGGCCACAAATATTATATTTCATCGAAAAATGTGATCTCGGTGATGACTCATGGTAAATCGACAATGCCAAACATATCTATGGGGATAGAATTGTGAAAAAGCATTGGAAAGCCCAAAAAACCCATTTAGCATGTTTCTTTTATCATATTTTATTAATCATGTTTTTATCTCTTTCTCTCTATGTATATATACACACACACCCATCTTTATGGATAGGGAAATATAAGAAAAGCCCTTAATTGTAATCAAGGTGTTTTGTATAATCCAAGACCAAATTCATTGCAAACAAACAATAGCATGAAGATTTTCAACTTATACCAAATGTGTCACAATGATCAACTATTGCAAATTAATATCCATGCCTAAAAGAAATGCTACGCCTCTCGAATTGTGTCAAAGAAAGTGTTCACATTGACACACCATTTAGGGTGTGACTGCGCATTGCGTGGGACACTGGCTCAATCAAACACTAGACACTATTTTTTTCGTTCCAAAAAAAAAGTCCCATAGGGCAGCGTATCATGGACAAGAACAATGTCCTGTCGGTGTTGGATAGTGTGTTTTGTCCAAGCTTGGATGAGCAATCAAACGTCCCCTTAGTATACAACACTATCAAATACATGCAACGTTCCTTGATTCCCAGATACGTCTACTTCCTCAATTCCCTACATCGGTTGGATCAATATGCACGACCCAACACCAGAACATGCAATATCGACCCTTAAACGATTTACACTTGCACTTGCACAAATCAAAAGAAAAATCCCAAAAGATTATCCATTTCAATACCACTAGAAGCATGATGTAATCAATCCTTCATTGAGAAGGTGCCCAGAGGACTCCTTGAGCATCATATGTGGGAAACCTGCAACCCCTGAAAGTCCATCCAATTTGATCTCCATACCCAAACATCTAGCCATATATATATAGAGAGAGCATAAGTTTGCTGTTTTTTTAGTTTGAAATTAACAACCCAAAAGGATCCTTTCTAACAACTCACTGAGTCATTGTTTAATTTTTGTGTTTGCCAAAGCCCATGGACATTGACAAGGCTAGGTCTTATAGGCATTGCAATAGAGGGCTTCACGGACGTCGAGAGGGAGGGCCCAATGACATTGCATCTAAATGCTTCACAATGAGTGGACACCGTGGTTCCACAATCATTGTTGAACAAATTGCATTTTGTCCTCTCTCCCTTGTCCTCTATAAGGTTCACACTGTTCCAACTCGTCATCTCCCTTAGCTAGGCAGTAGGGACAACAAAAGTAATATGTTTTTTGTTTGACTAGTCCTAATCTAGTCCATTTAGTATTTTTTTTTACTTTGACCCTCAAAAATAAGGAAAAAAGGGAAGGATATAGCTCTTTCTCTCTTGGGGGTGGGGGGGATAGGGAAAAAAGAAAGGGTTGCACTCTTCCTCTTTTTGCCAGTGTTGTTAAAAACGCGCCTCAAGGCGCAAAAAGCGCGCCTCTCCTCGAGGCGAGGCCCTTTTCGATTTGAGGCGCACTTAAAAAGCGCAACATCATTAAAGCGTACGCCTCATGCGCCTTGAGGCGTATGCCTTGAGGCGAGGCACACCTCAAAGTGAGGCGCGCATTAAAAATTGGATGGCCCGGACCCGAGTTCGACCCGGATCCGGGCCCGTATTCTCGAAAGATCGAGAACCTGTGTCTTTAAAAAAGACACAGGCGCTTCGGGGCGAGGGAAAGCCCTCGCCCCTTCTCTCTCCACTCTGTCCCCCGCCACTGCTGTCGTCGGCCACCACTCGCCGCCGGCCACCACCCGTCGCCGATCATCGCCTCTTCCACCTTCTTCTTTCCTCTGCTGAGAAGGCATCGACGACCCGCCGCGCCAGCGACTCACAGCCACCGCCGTGTGACCACTCGCCGCCGCCACTGCTGTCGCCGGCCACCACTCGCCACCGGCCACCACTCGCCGCCGGCCACCACCCGTCGCCGATCATCGCCTCTTCCACCTTCTTTCCTCTGCTGAGAAGGCATCGGCGACCCGTCGCGCCAGCGACTCACAACCACCACCGTGCGACCACTCGCCGCTGCCACTGTTGTCGCCGGCCACCACTCGCCGCCGGCGACCTCTGCGTTTTCTGGTGACAGGTAAAGTTCTCTGTTTTTTGAGACATCGTTATCTGAAGGTAACAATTTTCTGGGTTTTCTTCTACCCTTTTCGTTTTTTATTTTGTTTCTCTCTCTTTCTTTCTAGTTGCTTTTCGTGATTTATACGTAGATGTGTTTGTTTCTGAACAATATGTTCCTTTGTTTTTATGTTATTTTGCATCTAAATATGAATGAAATGATACCATTTTTATCTTTAAATGTAATTGGTATGTTTTCTTTCCCCTATTGACTGATTTCGTTCATTAGAATTAGTGAGTTCCTCTTTTTATTAAGTTTCATCTTTCTTTTTTTTTGGTGTTGATTTGTGTGAACTCATCTGATTCAGATATTTTAAGTTTAATTAAAATATGTATTTTTTATCCCTGTCGAATTGCTGGAATCAAAAGATCTCAGTCCTCTGATTGAGAATTTTCCATATATTCCCCCTTATGTTTTTTTCCCCTGTTGACTGATTTCGTTCATTAGAATTAGTGGGTTCCTCTTTTTATTAAGTTTCATCTTTTTTTTTTGGTGTTGATTTGTGTGAACTCATCTGATTCAGATATTTTAAGTTTCATTAAAATATGTATTTTTTATCCCTGTCGAATTGCTGGAATCAAAAGATCTCAGTCCTCTGATTGAGAATTTTCCATATATTCTCCCTTTCTTATGTTAAGCATCTGAAATATTCGAACATAATGGTGACCTCTGTTTAGCATATTCAATATATGTTTTTTTTTTCGGCATTTTCACAATTTCTTGGGGTTGATCTCCTGAGAAGTTCTTGATATACCTTCTTGTTGAATTCTAGGGATGGTTATTTTGTTGGTTTAACATGCTCTTCTTTCTTCGAAAAAAAGGAAGACAAATTCAATATATGTTTTTTTTCCGGCATTTTCACAATTTCTTGGGGTTGATCTCCTGAGAAGTTCTTGATATACCTTCTTGTTGAATTCTAGGGATGGTTATTTTGTTAGTTTAACATGCTCATCTTTCTTCGAAAAAAAGGAAGACAAATTTCGTTGGTGTTTTATTTGTGTTTTTAAGGATATTTTTTGTCTTTTGTTGGTGTTTTTTTGTGATGGTATTCATTTCAATCGATGCAAAATTTGTTTGGAGTGCCTTGGAGTTGGTTGGTGTTTTCTTTTTGTTTTTTAGAAGAAATCTGGGATCCAAACTACCTCCACTCTATCTCTACTATGTGTGTGTGTGGCTATAAGTGTGCATTATTGAATGAACTTTGAGACCCAATTAAAAATCTGACCTAATTATATTTATTATTTTTTTTCTTGTCAATTATGTTTTTTTCTAGGATTCGTATATAGCTTATACACCAAGATTGTCTATTTTGCATTTGTTTTCATGTAATGTGGTCAGCAGAATGCATGATGTTAATATATATTTTGTGTTATGTATTTTTGCAGTTGAACAATGACAAAAGATGTAGGATGGGATCATGGAGTTAAAGTTCCAAATCCTACTAAAGATCCCAAACTCGTAGGACATGTAATTTGCAATTACTGTCATAAAGAGACTACAAGAGGCATCTATAGGCTAAAACATCACTAGCATGGTGTAAGCATGTGCGAAGTGGTTCCACCTGACGTAAAAAGATTTTTTCAGAATCATCTAAAGGATCAGAGGCTAAAGAAAGAAGAGTTAGAACAAAACAAGTTGGATATCGGGAGAAGTGTTTATTTTGGATCATCAACCAACGATAATGTGAATAAAGAAGCTAGTGGATCAGGTAGTGATGCAAAAACAAGTGCAGCTGGTTCTATGGACCTTTTTGTGAACAAAGAAGCACGACAAACCACAATAAACACTGCTTTCAAAAGGGATGAAAGAAAAAATGTATGTCGTGCCATTGGTAGATTTTTTTATGCAAATGCCTTATCATTTAATCTTTGCAACAGTCCATATTTTGGTGCAATGGTAGAAGCTATTGCAAATTATGGGCGAGAGTTCAAACCACCTTCTTATCATGAGATCATAACGTGGATTTTGAAGGACGAGGTAGATTGTACTCATGAAATTTTGAAAGAGTTCAAAAAAGAGTGGACAAAGGTTGGTTGCAGTATTATGGCAGATGGTTGGACAAATGAGAAAGGAAAAAACTTAATTAATTTTCTTGTGAACAGCTCATCTGGGACAGTATTTTTGAAGTCCGTTGACATCAGCGGCATGGAAAAAACTGGTGCAAATTTGTGTAAGTTGTTTGAAGAAGTTGTTAAAGAAGTTGGTGAAAGTAATGTGGTGCAATTCATTACAGATAATGCACCAAATTATGTGGCAGCTGAAAATATGTTAACAGCAGGAAAAACATGTTTTTGGACACCATGTGCAGCCCACAGTTTGGATCTTATGTTAGAAGATATTGGAAAGATATCAATTTTTAAAGATACAGTGAAAAAGGCAAAAAAAATTACAAGATACATTTATAGTCATGCATGGGTATTAAATTTAATGAGAAAATTCACAAAGAAGAAAGAACTTCTGCGTCCAGCCGTCACTCGTTTTGCCACAACATATCTTACACTTCATAGTATTGGATGTTATAAGAAAGAGTTAAAGTCGATGTTCTTATCTTCAAATTTTAGAACATCTAATTACTATAAGAAATTTGATACTAAGAACATTTCTTATATTGTTCTTAATGATCATAAGTTTTGGGCTGCCATATCATATGCAATTAAAGCTACACTACCTCTCGTGAAAGTGTTGCGACTCGTTGATGCAGACGAGCCTGCTATGAGATTTTTGTATGAGGCAATGGATAGAGCGAAGGAGGAAATTGCTTCAAACCTTGACAATGTCCAAAGAAAATATAAACCTATTTGGGATATCATTGATAGACGATGGGACTTGCAACTTCATAAGTCTTTGCATGCAGCTGCCTATTATTTAAATCCACATTTTCATTATGCTGACAACTTCAACCCTGATGGAGAAGTTATGTGTGGCTTTTATGATTGTGTTGAAAAATTAGTTTCTGATGCAAATATTCGGTTGAAAATTACAACACAAATCGATGCATTTAAAAAGGCAAAGGGCTTGTTTGGCAGAGAGGCAGCTGTTACAACAAGAAAATTAAAAAGTCCTGGTAAGTTTGCAATTATGTTGTTATTTGTCAATATTTTTTTTATGTTTTTGTTAATTATGGCATTCTTAATGTTTTTATCAATTTTTTATTATTTTATTTGAATGCAGCTGATTGGTGGAGTTCATTTGGGCACGAAAATCCTGAGTTGATGAATTTTGCAATTCGAATTTTAAGTTTGACATGCAGTGCATCGGGCTGTGAGAGGAATTGGAGTACTTTCTCATTGGTTTGTGACTTTGTATTTTATTTTTGAAATACATTTTTATATATTTAATTATCTTATATTTGATTATCAATGATTTGAAATTATAGGTGCATACAAAACGAAGGAATAAACTTGAACAAGAGAAGATGAATGCATTGGTTTTTGTAATGTACAATATGAAATTAAGAGAGAGAAATATGAAGAGGAGGGCTACCAAAGACTCTATATGTCTAGATCATATAGACTCAAACGATGAGTGGATTGTGGAGAAGGAAGATCCAGTGTTGCCAAGTGATCCCAATTGGTTGGAGGATTTATGGTTGGATCCGAACTTCGACATAAATGCCATTGAGCATGTGCCTATTGAAAAAGTCACTTCACCTCATGTTTCACAAAGTGGTTCTAGGCAAGACATGTCTTCAAGAGATCGAGGTAAAGTTATATTCCTTTTACCTAGCTATGAATATAAATGTATTTTTTTAATTACATAACATAAATATTTGATACATGATTTTTTATTGAAGGAAAAAGAAAAGCAAAAGAAGTAATTGAGGACGTGGATGAAGAAAGTGTAGATGATGAAGAGTCAGAGAATGAAGATGAAGAAGAACCTATTTATATGGATTCTTCAGATGATGATATTGAAGACTTAAATATTGATGATGACGAGACACAACAAGAGCCTAGGCCCTAATTCATATCATAGAGCTATTGGCCATTTATATGTTTTTTGGGACTTTCAGTTGTAATTGTGAATGTTAACACTTTCATTTTGAAGAATTCTGGACAAATACATTAACATTTGGTTGTTAATGTTAACATGCATTTTTTAATTATGACATGATGTTGTTAGTGCTAATATGCATTTTGTTGTTAATGTTAGTTTTTTATTGAATGAATGCTCATATTTATGCAATTAGATACTTATATAGATCAAGTTGTTGCATTACTGTTACTTTTACATGTTAATCTCATATTTTTTTCGTATTTATTTGAGATTTTTTATTTCGTGTTGGTTGGCGCTTCATCAATAAAGCATTTCTTATTTATTTATAATTTTAGATTATTTTTATAGTTTTTTTTAAGTTAAAATTTTTTTTGAGGCTTACGCTTTGCGGCTCGAGGCTTACGCTTTGCGCCTCGAGGCTTACGCCTCGCCTCAGATTTTGGTGGAGCGCCTCGCTACGCCTCAACGCTTTTCACAACATTGCTTTTTGCCCTTTCTTTAGGGTCAAACCAATGTTGTGAGAAGCGTTGAGGCATAGCTTGTCACACAGACACTCTATTTTGCCCTTCGTACCCGTGTCGACACCTGGACACACCATTTTACCCTATGTATATACATGTTTGTATTCAATTTATAATTTATAATTATATTTCCAGTTTATAACTTTATATTTTCAATATATAATATATATTTTAGATATAATATATATATTTAGATTATATTCAATTTATTTTGTATTTATGTAATATTTAATATATATAGTCATGTCCCCGTGCCCACATTTTTTGTAATTGCCACATCATACCCTTCGTACCCGTACCCAAGTGACAAGCCCAAAAATTGAAGCGAGGCATAAAATGTAACCCTCAAAATATTTTTTAAAAACTTAAAAAACCAGGTAGTTAAGGAAGCTGATTGGTGTCTCGAAGATGATTCAGAATCAATGTGGAGTAAGATAGCGGGTGGCATGAGAAAGTTGGCTAAGGAGGTATTGGGTGGGTCTAAAGGTGGTGCACCGCTAGGTAAGGATACATCATGGTGGAACAAGGATGTCAAATTAGCTATTAAGGTTAAAAGAGAGTGTTATAGAAATCTAAGAGTCATGATAATGAGAATTTAGAGAAGTATATGATAGCAAAGAAGGAAGCTAAAAAAATAGTTCGAAACGCTAGGGATAAGGTATATAAGGAGGTTTATGACAAGTTGGATACCAAAGAGGGCGAGAAGGATATTTATAGGCTAGATAGGAAATTGAGGGATCTGGTTATGGTTAGATGCTCTACAAACATTCCTTGTTTAGCTCATTTCAGTGCTCACCACTTAATTCTAGGATCTATCCTATGTCTATCCCTTTTGCGGCATTGTCTAATTCTAAGATCTAAAATTAAGACTCTATGTTGTGTAGCTAGACTTTCTCCCGGTATAACCTTACAATCGATGCAACAACTCCTATCTCTCTTTCTAAGTAGGAAAAAAATCTATCTAACTCGTATTAACCCCACTTTTAAATGTTACTAGGTGAGACTCCCTCTTCCTAAACCAAGTGTTTGCTAAGATCATATCATAGGACAAACTAAAATCTAAAATCCTTTCTCCACTTTCGTTTCTTTCTCCTATACCATAGCCTCCATGGATACTCTCAAATCCATCCCTACTAATGCCTACATGTCCATTAAGGTCACCGCCGAGGAAAAGCTTTTCTCCATGGGATATCCCTTGTACTACTATATCTAAATCTTTCCAAAATTGACGCTTAATGGAATCATCTAAACCTACTTGAGGTGCATAAACACTAATAATATTAATAATATCCATACCTAATACTAATTTAATAAGTAAAATCCTATCACCCTTCCTACTGACCTCAACTACATTATCTATAAACTCACGACTCATAACAATCCCTACTCCATTCCTATTCGTATTTATTCATGTATATCAAATCTTATATCCCTAAGGTTTTATCATTTTTGCTTTCTCACCTACCCATTTGGTCTATTGTAGACATAAAATATCAATCTTTCTCCTACATATAACATCTACTAACTCTACCAACTTACCAGTTAAAGACCCTATGTTCCAAGCGGCTAACCTAATTTTATGGTCTTGGACTAACTTCTTTACCCCCCACCCATCCAACAAAGTGAGGGAACCCTTGCCTATTTGACACCACACTCGGGCGTCGGTGTGATGCGTCGCTTCTGGGCGACGACCTAGCAACCCTTGCCCATTTATCACTGCCTCTGGGCCTATAGAGTACAACGTGTCGCTCAGTAGGGAACACCCCAACGAAATTCTCATATTGGTTCATATTCATATGGTATGGCTAAGTTTTTATGCTGGCTGTCACTGGCCTACCACAACCCTCCTCCTTTATCCAGGCTTGGGACCGGAGTGTATAACTAAATAGTTATACACAGGCGGAGTTATTTAAATAAAACAATA
This sequence comes from Nuphar pumila, assembly GCF_984573655.1. Lineage (NCBI taxonomy): Eukaryota > Viridiplantae > Streptophyta > Magnoliopsida > Nymphaeales > Nymphaeaceae > Nuphar > Nuphar pumila. The sequence goes on along the minus strand of NC_143257.1, from coordinate 6,573,253 downwards.
AAAAATGATAAAAACATTAGTAATGTCACAACTCCTTTGCCTTTTTAAATGCATTGATTTAATAAAAAAATAATAAAAATATTGCAAACTTAACAAGACTTTTTAGTTTTCTTGTTGTAATGACTGCCTATCTGCCAAACAACCCCTTTGCCTTTTTAAATACATCGATTTGTGTTGTAATTTTCAATCGAACATTTGCATGACTTCTCTATCAGAAACCATTTTTTCAACACAATAATAAAAAATACTCATGACTTCTCTATCTAGGTTGAGGTTGTCATGGGGGATTTAAATAATATGCAACTGCATGTAAAGGCTTATGAAGTTGTAAGTCCCATCGTCTCTCAATGGTGTACCAAATAAGTTTATATTTGCTTTCCATATTATCAAGATTCGAAGCAATTTCTTTTGCTCTATCCATTATCTCATACAAAACTATCATAGCAGACTCGTACATATTCACTAATCACAACACTTTCACGAGAAGAATCGTAACTTTAATTGTATAAGATATGACATCCCAAAACTTATGATAATTAAGAACAATACAAATAATGTTCTTAGCATCCGCGTTCTTATAATAATTAGATGATCTAAAAGTTGAAGACAAAAATATCAACTTCAACTCTTTGTTGTAACATCCAATACTATGAAGTGTGAGATATGGTGACGACTGGACGTAGAATTTTCATCTTTTTTGTTAACTTTATCATCAAATTTAATATTCATGCATGACTAAAGATATATCTTGTAATTTTTTTGCCCTTTTTGTTGTATCTTTAAAGATTGATATCATTCCAATATCTTCTAACATCAAATTCAGACAATGCACCACACATGGTGTCCAAAAATATGTTTTACTTGTTGTCAATATATTCTCAGCTGCCATATAATTTGGTGTATTATCTGTAATGAATTGCAATACATTCTCTTCATGAACTTCTTTAACAACTTTTTTAAACAACTTATACAAATTTTCAACTATGTTTGCCATGCGATTGGATGATGAAAATTTATTTTGGTTCGATAATGTGAATGTCATTGGATCAAATACTTTGGCCATAGACCAATTTATGATCAAAGAAGCATGACAAACCATAATTAATACGATATTCAAAAGGGATGAGAGAAAAGACATGTGTCGTGCCATTAACATTTTTTTATGCCAATGCGCTTTCATTCAATCTTTTCAGCAATCTTTATTTTGGTTCAATGTTAGAAATTGTTGCAAATTATGGGCGAGGGTTCCAACCACATTCTTACCACGAGATCAAAGCGTAGATTTTGAAGGATAATTTGGACTCTACACATGAAACATTAAATGAGTTAAAAAAATGGCCCAAATTTGGTTGCAGTATTATGGCAGTGGGTTGGACAAACGAAAAAAGAAAAAAATTAATTAATTTTATTATGAACAAGTCATTAGAGACAATATTTTTTTAATTTAGTTGGCATCAGTGACGTAAAAAACAACTAAAATTTTTGTTAGTTGTTTGAAGAAGTTGTTAAAGAAGTTCATAAAGAGAATGTAGTGCAATTTATTACAGATAATGCACCAAAATATGTGGCAGCTGAGAACATGTTGACAACAGGTAAAACATATTTTTGGACACCATGTGCGGCGCATTGCTTGGATCTGACATTAGAAAATATTAAAAAAGTATAAAATTTTAAAGATACAATAGAAAAGTCCAAGAAAATAATAAGATATATCTATAGTTATGCATTAGTATTAAATTTAATGAGAAATATGACAAAGAAGAGAGAAATTCTACGTCTAGTCGTCACTCATTTTGTTACATCATATCTCACGCTTCATAATATTAAATGTTGCAAGAAAGTGCTGAAGTTGATATTTTTGTCTTCATATTTTAGATCATTTAATCACTATAAGAAGGCGGATGCTAAGAACATTGCTCATATTGTTCTTAATTATCATGAGTTTTGGGATGTTATATCTTATGTAATTAAAGCTACGTTGCTTCTCGTAAAAATATTGCGATTAGTGGATGCGAATGAGCCTACTATAAAATTTTTGTATAAGGCAATGGATAGAGTAAATGAGGAAATTGCTTCGAATCTTGGTAACGTGGATGACTAATATAAACTTATTTGGGACACCATTGACAGATTGTGAGACTTGTAACTCTATAAGCCTTTGCATGCAGTCGCCTATTATTTAAATCATCAATTTCATTATGTTGACAACTTAACTTATATTGAGGAATTATGAGTGTTTTTTATGATTGTGTTGAAAAATTGATTTATGATTCAAATATTCGATTGAAAATTGTAATGTAAATCGATGCATTTAAAAAAAGCAAAGATGCCTATTATTTAAATCATCAATTTCATTATGTTGACAACTTAACTTATATGGAGAAGTTATGAGTGGTTTTTATGATTGTGTTGAAAAATTGGTTTATGATGCAAATATTCGATTGAAAATTGTAATGCAAATTGATGCATTTAAAAAAAACAAAGGTGTTATTTGGCAGAGAGACAACCATTACAATACGAAAAATAAAAAGTCTTGGTAAGTTTGTAATGTTTTTATTGTTTTTTTATTAAATCAATGCATTTAAAAAGGAAAAGGGCTTGTAACATTATTCATGTTTTTATTATTTTTTATTGTTTTATTTAAATGCAGTTGATTGGTGTTCATTTGAACACAAAAATTCTGAATTGATGAATTTTGCAATTTGAATTCTAAGTTTGACCTGCAGTGCATTGGGTTATGTGAGAAATTGAAGTATCTTCTCATTGATATGTGACTTTGTATTTTGTTTTTGAAATACATTTCTATATGTTCAATTATTTTATAATTGATTATCAATGATTTGAAATTATAATTACATTCAAAACAGATGAATAAACTTGAACAAAAGAAGATGAATGCATTGGTTTTTGTCATGTATAATATGAAGTTAAGAGAGAAAAATATGAGGAAAAAGGCTACCAAATACCTTATATGTTTAGATCATATAGACTCAGATGATGAGTGAATTGTTGAGCATGAAGATCCCGTATTGCCTAGTGATCCCAATTGGTTGGAAGATTCAAGGTTGGAATCGAACTTCGACTTAAACGCCATTGAACATGTGCATATTGAAGAATATATTTCATATCATGATTCACAAAATGGTTCTAAGACAGGACATCACATGCTCCAGGTAAAATTATATTCCTTTTACTTGCTATTAATGTAAATATATATTTTTAATTTTATTCAATAAGTATTTAGTATATTATTTATTGAAGGAAAAAAAAAGTGATTGAGGATGTGGAGGAAGAAAATGCCGATGATGGTGAGACATATAATGAGGATGAACGAGAACATGTTTATATTCATCTCTTAGATGATGACATTGAAGGCTTGGATATTGAGGATTATGAGACACATGAGCCTAGAGCCTAATTTATATCATAGGACTATGTTTTCTAGGTCGTTCATTTGCACTTGTGAATGTTGTAGACTTGTAATATTCTTGTTTTGTAGAGTTTTGAACAAATACATTAACATTTGGTTATTAATGCTAATATACAGAAAATTTTCGGATGATCCTGAAAATTTTGATTGTTAGTGATTCTAGTAATTTTTTTTATTGAATGCTTATATTTTATTTCTTAGATACTTACATAGATCAAGTTATTGCATTAATGTTACTTTTACATGTTAATCTCATATTTTTTGGTATATATTTGAGATTTTTTATTTCTTATTGGTTGTTGCTTCATCGATAAAACATTTTATTTATCTGTGTTTGTAGATATTTTTAAAGGATTTTGTAAAGGTTTTTTAAATTTCTTTTGTGATATACGCTTTACACCTAGAGGCTTACGCTTTGCGTCAGGTTTTGGTGGACTGCTACGCTACGCATCAGCGCTTTTCACAACATTGAATGAGACCAAACAACTCAACAAATTCACCCTTGAATTGCCTCTTTCATTCCTTCCTAAGAACTTCACATATTGGAGTAGAGAAAGTGAGAATGTAAGAGAGAAGAGCTCTTGAAATCAATGATGAAAATGGTGAATGTATTGGGTTTATATAGATCCTAGCCTAATAGGTAGGTATTAAGACCAAACTGACTAGTATAGATATAGAAAACAGCTAGCCAAGATGGCCAGGTGGGTTAGGTGTGGTCAACAACGCAATTTGGCAGTCAACACTCCAAATTGCCCCTAAAAATCCTAAAAGGTTCAAGAATTAGGCTGGTCAATGGTCACTTATTTGGTTGATAAGGATATATTAAAGGGTGAGAGTTGGACTATTTGACCGTCAAGGTTGTGCTCTCTAGAATGTTGAATGGTTATGGTTGTGCTCTATGTAGTCAAACACGCCGACTAGGCGCCTAGTCGGGCTAGTCGTAAAGAAACTTATGAATCAGTATGATTCCTAGTTTACCCCAATAGGGGAACTCACTTTCCCGACTAGGCGCCTAGTTGACGCTTAAACTTCCCTCTCCTAGGTGCTAGGGCAATTACGTTTAATGTTTATTTTTTTTATTTTACAACAAAAGGGTGGGGTGGGGTGGGGGGGTTATTTATAAACCTTTTTTTTCCTCTCTATTTGTTGCGCTCGTAGGCTCGACCACCCTTGCCTTGCACCTTTGCCCACCGTCGTCTCCCTCTGCCATCGCTCCAGGTACGCCTCTGCCTCTTCTTCTTCTCTTTGTCTCCGTCTCTCTTCCCCTTCCTCCTCCTCTTCTTCTTCGTCTCTCTGCTTTCTCCGTCTCTTCTTCTTCTCTCTGTCTCTCTTTCTCTCCCCTTTCCCTTGCCTCTTTTTCTTCTCTCACCCTTCCTCCACCTCTTCTTCTTCTCTCTGTCCGTCTGTCTATGTCTATCTTTCTCTCCCTCTTCCTCCACATCTTCTTCTTCTCTCTTTGTCTCTGTCTATCTTTCTCTTTCCCCTTCCTCCGCTTCTTCTTCTTCTCTCTCTGTCCCTATCTTTCTTTCTCTCTCCCCTTCCTTTGCCTCTTCTTCTTCTTGTCTCTTTGTCTCCTGTCTCCGTGTCTGTCTCTCTTTCTCTGCAACTAGTTTTCCTTTTTGTTGTAAATGACAGATTAATATATGAAATTTTTTATACATGAATTGTCCATGTATTTAAGCTATTCTTTTAGGGACTGTATCATATTATACTTGTTATGGACAATTTTGTTGTTAGTAATTCATACATTGTCAAATAAGTCTTTTTTGCTTGCAGATGACTTTTTGTTGTATCATTTTAATGTTTGCAGGCACTATTTGTAGTGCAATAATCATGACATAATTGTATGAATTGAATGTGGTGTTACCTTTATGTCATGCTCATCTTGTCCATCTTTTAATGGAAGAACAAAAAAGGTTCTTTTGTTTTTTTTTGTGTATGTGTTTTAAGAATTCAGATTATGTTTAAATTGCATAGCTTTTGTTGATATTGGCAATTGTTTGCTTGTTTATTAAATTATTCTTAATTTTTGGGCAGGTTTTGTAATATAACAATTAACAGGTTTACTATGCTTCCTGATATTAGTATTTTGTACTTTGTGCATTTGTTGATTAATTTTATGTTGGATACATTTTTGCTGTCAGTCTTAATTATATTTGTGGAGGTTTTGTAATATAATGTTTACTATGCTTGACGATTGCAATATCTTATGCTTTGTGCATTTGTTGTTGATTAATTTTATTTTGGATACATGTTTGCTATTAGTTTTAGCACTTTATTTTAAGAATTTAGATTATTTTTAAATTATTTGGCATTTGTTGATATTCATAGTTGTTTGCTTTGCTTATTCAATTGTTTTTAATATTTGGGCAGGTTTTATAATGTTCAACATGGTTTTTCGGTCTATTGCTTATTGTCGATTAATTTTATGTTGCATAAAGTTCATTTTTTTTACAGTGGGACACTAGGATACCATTTTTTAATGAATACAAAATCTGTCACTTGGGTATGGGTGTGGTTACTGGTATGGGTGCAGGTATGACAAGGCAATTCCAAAAAATGTTGGTACGAGGATATGGCTATATATATTAACAACAACAACAACAACAACAACAACAACTACACCTTCATCCCAAAACAATTGGGGTTGGCGATATGAACCAACAAAGAAAATAATTATGGGTCTTCCACATGAATCCTTCTTCTTCATTCATTTCTATCCAATGCCATGTCCTCGGTGAGGTTCAAAGCATTCATATCCTTTCTTATCACCTCCATCCATGTCTTCCTAGGCCTACCCCGACCTCTTTTAACTAATAAATTTTCCCATTTCTCCATTCTTCTAACTGAAGCATCATCAGGCCTTCGTCGAATATGTCCAAACCACCGTAAACGATTCTCTCTCATCTTATTTTCAATGGGTGCAACGCCTACCTTCTTACGTATTTCCTCGTTCCGAATCTTATCTTTTATTGTATTTCCATACATCCATCTCAGCATACGCATCTCAGCGACACTCATTTTTTGAATATGATGTCTCTTGGCAGCCCAACATTCCGTACTATATAGTAAAGCGGGCCTAATAGTCGTCCTATAAAACTTTCCCTTCAACCGCAATGACATTCTACGATCGCACAACACTCCAGTTGCATTTTTCCATTTCATCCACCCAACCTTTATCCTATGATTTACATCTCCATCAATTTCTCCATACTTTTGAATGATAGATCCCAAATATTTGAAAGAATCATCCACCGGTATTTCGTGCTCACCAAGCTTCACTACACTCCCATCACTACTTTGTTGCTTACTAAATTGACATTCCATGTATTCTGTCTTACTCTTACTCAACTTAAAACCTCTTGCTTCCAATGTCTGTCTCCATAATTCTAACTTAGCATTAACCCCAACTCTAGACTCATTAATCAAAACAATATCATCAGCAAACAACATACACCACGACACATTTTCTTGAATTGATCTCGTAAGCTCATCCATCATTATAGCAAATAGGAAAGGGCTTAAAGCAGATCCTTGATGTAACCCAACCGTTATAGGAAAATTGGTTGTCACCCCTCTACAAGTGCGGACATTGGTTACTACTCCTTCATACATATCTTTAATTATATTAATGTACTTGAGAGAAACACCTTTCTTTATCATTGTCCACCAGAGAACGTCCCTATGTACTCTATCGTAAGCCTTCTCCAAATCAATAAAAACCATATGCAAATCTTTGTTCCTCTTTCTATTTCTCTCAATAAGATGTCTAAGAAGATGTATAGCTTCCATAGTTGATCTTCCAGGCATAAAACCAAATTGATTTTCCGATATCATGACAATCTTCCTCAACCTAGACTCAATCACCCTCTCCCAAAGTTTCATAGTATGACTCATGAGTTTTATACCACGATAGTTTGTGCAATCTTGTATATCACCCTTATTCTTATATAGAGGCACCAAAGTACTCTTCACATAAATACAAAATAAATTTAAAGAATCAAATTCCATTGTTCCAACAAGGCAACGACATAAATTAATTTAACATTTAACATTTAACAACCAACTAAACTAGTAACATGCTAACAACTTTTATTCAAAGAATCAAAATTCAAGAATTGAGAAACAACAAGGTACAACTAACAAATTAACAATTGAAGAAACAAGTTATAACAAGCTAATAGCAATTTCAGATAATAATACCTAACAATTAGCACTTAGCAAACAAAAATATAGAAAGGCATTCATAAATATAATATCAACTATCAAGTTAACAAATAACAAACTTAAAAAAACAAAAAGGTCCAAAATTCCAAAAGGCCATAACAAAAAAAGTCATGGCTAGTCTGTTTCTTCATCACCCGTATCAATTGATGATGGAAGAACATGATCATCTAATTCCATGCTCAAAGTTTCAAAGTCATGATTCCCTTCTAAATCAAAATTTTCAACATTAACGTTCCAAAACTCAACTTGGTGTTCGCTTGTCTGCAAAGAAATTAAATTATTATGTATTAAATATGCAATAAAAGTATAATACTTGATATACAAACTACAAAGAAGTAAATAAAAAAATTTATAATTTAGATACTTATATTCTCCTTTACTTCGTGAAAGTAATCAGAGGTTAGAAATTAGAATGCCTAAACAACAAATCTTTTGTGCTTGTTTCTTTTAATGTTGTAAATTTTTACTGAATAGAAACTGAATATAAAGTTATAAAATGAAAATATAAATTATAAACACTGAAAATATATACTAAATATGAACTGAATATAAATTGAAAACATAAACTGATGTAAATTATAATTTGAAAATATAAACTAAATATATGAAAATATAATTTAAAAATACCCTAAAAAAAGAGAAGGATGTTGCTCTTACCTCTTCATCGCCTGCTGGAATGTTGCTGGAGGTGAGCTCCTTCAAGTGACCTTGCAGTCGGAGAGAGAGAGAGAGAGAGAGAGAGAGAGAGAGAGAGAGAGAGAGAGAGAGAGAGAGAGAGAGAGAGAGAGTTGAGGGTTTGGCCAAGGCAGATTTTAAGAAAATATTTCGGGTTTGTATTGGACCCTACCCGCGGCATACCCGCACTGCGCCCGGTACCCATTCCTGTGTCGACATGGGTACGTCGATTGTTTTGGCTTGTCTCAGTTTCGTAGTAAAAATTATTTTTGAATATTTAATATTAAAATTGTTTTTATTGAAATAAAATTAAATGTAATAAAACTTATTTCAAAAATTAAAATAATATCGTACATGTCGGTGTCCGAGCATATCCGCTCATGTCACTAGGGACACGTAGCCAAAGTGGCGTATCATCTACACCTACCTGGGCTGGGAATCAAGCCAGTAAACTACTTGTTCGGCTTGGTTTTGGCTCGCGAGCCGAGCCACAAGCAGCTCGCTAACAAAAAACAAGTTGAGCACGTACAAATGGTGCTTGGCTCAGCTTGACTCGTGTAAGCTAGTAAGATTATAAAATATACAATTTATGTGCAGCATGTATTATAAAAAGTAGTTTTGTACAGTTGGTTAGACCACAAGGCATGTGAAAGAGAGGTTGAGGTTAAAATCCCATCGTTGACAACAATATCTTTCATATAATTTTTTTTTACACAAGCCAGCTTGTGGCTCAGCTCAGCTGACTCAAACTTGGCTCAGAATCGGGCTTCGCTCCTCTACCTACGAGCACGAGCCGAGCTTGAACAAGGTGAGCTCGGCTTGTTTACCAACCCTACACCTACCTCACTAGAAGGCAAAAACTGTTGACTCTACCTCATAGTATGAAAAGGCAAAAACTGCTGACTCTACCTCATGGTATGAAAAAGTACAAGAATACCCATATAAAGAATAAAATGTACATATACGTAGGGAGGTAGCATACAAAACAGTAATACATATATTACATCTATCTTAACTGTAAGATACACTTTATATTAGGATGTGTCATAAGTGTAAAAATCTCTATACAAAGAGACTTTGTGTATAAACACAATGCTAGAAACACAAAGAGTGCACAAAGGCACAAAGGAGAACACTCACAAGTGCACAAAGGCATAAAAAATATAAGCTTTGATATATGAAATCCCAAAAGGGGCTTTATGAAAAACATAGGTTAAAAGGGGGTAACACCCCATATTTATAATACAAGGGAGAGAGGGAATGAGGGAGTCGTTGGGCTCCCAACGGCTCTAAATAGAGCCGTTGGGGGTCCAACGACTCTCTCTACTTTATGCTTTTTGACTTAGGTCAAAAAAGCATAAAGCCAAATAAGTCCAAAAATAAACTAAAAAAGAAAAAAGAAACGTAATCTAGTTAAATAAACTAACCTAATCCTAACTAAACTTTAAAAGTAAACTAAAACTATGAGATTACATATTAAATTATGTTACATTTTAACATTAAGATGCATATCAATATCCTCTGATACATAGGGTACACATGCAATATCCCTTTGAAACTAGTTTCAGGAGCCTATTGTGTCGGTTATTGCCTGAAAAAGTGTAGTGACTTTTACAAGCTTGCCCTCACGTGAAAGGGAGAATGACGATCACCATTTCTGAAATAGAAGTTCAATGAGTGATCCTATTTGGTATTAAAATCAAAGAAAAAAAAAGAAAAAAAGGATCAAACCTGTCATTTGTGGCTCACAACACAAACTTGCACTGATGTGTGTGTGTGTGTGTGTGTGTGAGAGAGAGAGAGAGAGAGAGAGAGAGAGAGAGAGAGAGAGAGAGAGAGAGAGAGAGAGAGAGAGAGATGGCTTTGGCTGGGTTGAAGGGCAGATTCTTTGATCTGAGCAAATGCTAGGTGGCTCGAGCACCTTGATTTTGGCTGGTTGAAGGGAGAAGACTTTGGCTAGACCAAATGTTGGGTGGTCCTCGTGATAAATTTCTTTCCCAGGGTTTTTAGAAAAATGAGGGGGAGTAGCTGGGAAGGCAAAGCTCTAAACAGGTCATCAAAATGGAGGCCTTTTGAGTGTTCAAACAAAGAAAGGGGGAGTAGCTGGGAAGGCAAAGGGTTTTTAGAAAAATGATATATCAAACTCTTTGACTCATGTTCTGGATGAGTCTATAGAAAACTCGGGCAAGTGTAATTGATTTTTTTGACTCTGCAGGTATCCGAACCATGGGAAGGCAAAGGTTTTTTTAGAAAAATGATATATCAAACTCTTTGATTCATGTTCCAGATGAGTCTATAGAAAACTCGGGCCAGTGTAATATAAAAAGAGTTACATTGATTTTTTGACTCTGCAAGGATCCAATCCGTGGTGACATGCCCTGAGTCACGAGTTTATTCATCGAGTTTCCAGACCATGCCTATAGCAGTTGAGGAGTTCTTTGATACAAATGGTGAATGATGTCTTTCCCATGAATTGGAGGTTGCACTATGTTAGACAGTGGGTATTTTTGGCAGAATGTAACAGAAAGTTGTTGAACTGATGTCGTTATGCTGAATTGGTCTACTGATAATATTAATTATGCAAATAAAATCTGAAGGATTTCTGTCTCAAAGATGCTACTTTTTATTCTAAAACTTTAAGATATTCTTTTCATATAGAGTCATTTATCTCTGAGTGGTCTACTAAGTGCTACTACACATTCACAGGCCTACGAGTAATGCTAAATTAACTAATATTTTGTTGTATGGAATACATAAACAAGTAAACAACTTTACCAGCTCGCTGTATATTGCAGTTGTTTCTGGTAGTGTTTGTAATTTTTCATGATTTTATCTGCAATGCTGTTCAATTTTCGTATAGTTGTTTAATTTGCTGTGGTATGCGGTTGTGCTCTGAGAGTAATATACCAATGCCTTAAAATAATTTGTGCATGCAATAACTCATAAGAAAAGGTGCATCTGGAATCGAGTGTTAACAGATTGTAACTTCTACATGCAGCATCAGTTATAAACAAAATCATTTCTGTGTTTTGACCTAATTGGCCTTATGAAGCCCTCTAACATAAGAATTATATATATATATATAGGAGCACCTACACCCACCTAGTAGTAATCACAAATTTTCGTAATTTTTAAGTATTTTTGGTTGATCTAACCATACGGATATGTACATACATTAGTGGAAGCCAGTTTTGGATTATGTGACATGTATTTTGGCTTTGTATGGTCTTCAAAATCAACACCTCACAATGCACCAAATTTTTGTGATTTCAGAATTTGTAAATTTTATGTTAGAAAAACATGATTGAGGGTATGGTTCCTATCAAATAAACTGTGCTGAATACATCTGAGGTCTGATTGAGTAGATGCAGCCTATACCCAAGGTTTCTACTAGATGGTTGTAGGTGGTCTGGGAGCACCCCATCCCTATAATTACTAATTTGTGTGTGTGTGCGGGCGTGTTCTTGTGTGTGCATCCATGTGCGTGCTGGACACGCTTTCTCACACAACACTTAACTATGGTGCTCTTTTTTGTTGGTTAAATTCATTAGAATATGGCTTTACAAGCGCAGGCATCCTTGAAGACAGAGTGTGAGAAGAAAAGGGAGAAGTACTTCCCAATGAGGAAGTTTGCAATCAAGGTGTAGTAGGTATATGAACTTTAGAGCTGTCATTTGCTTTTAGCCAAGGAACTAAATATATCTCAGTTTTGTGGTTCACTGAAATGCTTCTCTGAGTATTCTTGCCCCTCTGGCTTATAGCAACTGGAGCTTGTATGCAAGAATTCCTTTCTTTAATTCATTATTTTACGGTATCTGGCATGGTTTTTAGCTGTCTTTCAATCTAACAGTAATCCTTCTGCTGCACCCGGACTTGGGAGTTTATTTTCACAGGCTGGTCTAGGGTTAGGGAGCTGTCAGCAGTTGAGGAAATTAGGAGTACCACTTGAATTAAATAAGTAGATTGGACCTTTCTCAGAGCTGCTCGTCACTTTTTAGGTATTGAGTTATCCATAAGTCTCTGAAAACGATGATGAACAAGTATTCTCACTAGAAAAGGATTGATCAGCAATATGTGATGGATGGTTATTGGAGGCAGTAGTTATGATGCAGTGGTATTCTGACAAATTGTGGCTATCAAGGGGTCAGATCGTGTTCGACCATCTGCCCAATTATGCGATCTCATTTGAATTAGATGGGTATTGTTGGGTCAAATATATGGTAGCCCATATCCAGCTATGTTTTTTATTTAGAACTTCAAACCAATTATTTTACTGTAAATATGACAAAGCGTATCAGGTATTCACTAGATAGCAATGCTACCATAGCCTATCAAAGAGAAGTTGCTGCCAGTGTTGCTTTCAACTAGGAGACCCAAGTTCAACTCCCAACATTGACATTTTTTTTTCAATGATAATATGGGCCGATTTCTGACTAGTGCTTATCTAATCACCAAATATCAAACCCATACATGGTCGGATTTGAAAACATGATTGTACACTTCATTCTTCTTTTACTCTTCTTTTCCCTTGTTTAATACATTCTTCCAAGTGCTGTTTACATGGATTTGTCCATCTGATTGCCTAACAAGCAAACCAAAGTCATGCTTGCTGTCCAAGGGTCAAACCAAAATTTCTACCTTCCACTTGGCCCCATCTTTAACAATGAAGAAACCAACCTTCATAGATTTCCATCCCCATGATCCTAGTTGAATTCTCTACTCATGCCAGATAGAGTTACAAATGAGATATTTTTGGTTGTTCAAATCTGCCCATGGGTTGGTAGCTTTTGACATTACTATGAAACCCATCTTTGCCAACAAGGCCACATTAATCTCTCTGATTTTTCGAATACCTAAACCATCTTCTTTATTAGGAAGGCAAATAAAATCCCAATTTAGCAGCTACACATGATTTTGGTTTCCGCGAGGATCATTCCACAAGAAATTACACATAATTGCCTCCATCTATTTGATAATGGATTTTAGGATCTTGAAACACATCATTAAGTATGTAGGAAATGACACAAGCACTGCATTGATGAGAATCACCCTTCTCTCCATCTATAGTATATGTCCATTCCGACCATCCACTTGCTTTTGAAACTTAGCAACCAAGGGAGCATACATCTCCTTATTGAGTCGACTAACAAAAATTGTAAGACCCAAATATCTTATAGGAGGTTTGTTGACCCGCCATTGGCAAGTATGAGTAATTTGATTAACTCTATCTGGTCTCACTTGAAAAGGAATCATGATGGATTTTTCAACACTCACCGACAACCCAAATTTAGCTTCGAACTCTTTAATAACATTGAAAAAGTTCATAATCCAATGACCTTTAACTCTTAATAAGAAAAGTACATCGTCATCATAAAATGTGTGGCTCCATCTAAAAGAGTGGACACTGCATGGAATAATAGACCCTCTATCTTCAATCGTGAATCTTCTCGACAATCTTTCCATGACAATGAGGAATAAGTATGGAGATAGCAGGTCTTCTTATTCCTCTAGAGCTCATGAATTCAAGATTCGGTTCGCCATTAACAAAAATAACAAATTTTGGTGTCCTCACACATATCATAATCCGATGCACCCTAGTAATGTTGAAGCCAAAAAAATTCAAAGATTTTTCCAATAAGTCCTAGCTTACTCTATCATAGGCCTTGACTAAGTCAGTTTTAAACATCAAACATGGGATTTTACTGTTGGTCATGGTGTCCACCATTTCATGAGCAATGAGAATGCTCTCCTGAATGTTTTGGCCTTTTAAAAAGGCTCTATGCTTGTGAGAGATAATCTTCTGCAAAATGGGTCTCATCCTATTGACAATGACCTCTGAAATGATTTTATAAATAAAATTACACAAGCTAATGGGTCTGAAATCCTAAAGCTTAAAGGCTTCCAGTTTCTTGGGAATCAAAATGATATTGGTAGAATTGATTTTCCAAAGCATCCTTCTAGACCCGAAGAATTTAATTACCACCCTGCTCACCTCATACCCCACCACATCCCAATAATGTTGGAAAAACATGCCTAGGAATCCGTCGGGTCTTGGATCCCTCACCTTCAATGCAAAAGCTACATTTTGCACTTCCTCCATCGATACTCTAGAGACCAACACATCATTGTCCTCCATGCTCACCTGCGGCATCGATCTGCCTTTGAACTCCTCATCGTCCACTCCTTGTGTGGCTTCCTCCATAATCGGCTCTAAACCAACAACTTTGTTGTCATCCTCGGTGAGAAACTCTTACAATGTTTTGGTAGAAACGAGCATGAAAGAACAATGTATTTTGATCCCCTTCCTGGATCCACTTGCTCCTAGATTTTTGAAACCAAAAGGTTTCCTCACAACCTCTTCACTCCTTAGCCTATCTCTGATCTTTCATTCACCACCAGTGGCTTCGGTTGTCTGGTAGGAGCAGCCAGTGCACATCACCTTGTGTTGGGACGTTGCAGGTTCAAAACCCAATGGTATAGTTGTATAACTGGTAGGGGTCTGCCTAACTGATGTTGTGCCAAGTGAACTTTATATGAGGAAGAGGAATTTCTGATAGCGCACAATCTGAGATCATGTTAAATTCATCACTTGCCAACTGATGAATAGATGCTCCCCATCTTTCCTTTTGGTTGCGGTCTAAGTTCCAGTCTCCTGCAAGCACCCAAGGAAAATCACAGGTGGTGTCTCATGCTCTGCCACAACTGTCTGCGATTAATGTAGTAATTGTGTCCGTGGACACATCGGACACAATCATACCTCCTAAACCGTCCTCTGAGTATACAGTAATGACCTGCTCTGAAGTATAAATGACATCAACCTTAATCACGTTCGATTTCCAGAAGAAAACTATGGGACAAAGTGGTGAAGAATTAACATTTCCTACTGAATCAAAGTTCGAGAAACACTTTTAAAGATTTAGCAGCTGCACCCAACATAATTTTAACTTCAACAAGAGAAGCTAGGTCCACTTTACTTTTGGTTAAAACTGATTTTATTTCTTGCCTTATCCATGATCTACCTAGGCCTCTCACATTCCAAAACAGAATCTTCATGAGTATCGATTATGGAAGATGACCAAGGACCAAGAAGCGTCCTCATTATTCAGATCAGGTATAGTATTCTTATCTCCACCAATTTGCTTGCCTGCCACACTCTTGGCCTTGAGTCAAGGCTTTTTGGATCTGGATTTGGACCCCCCTCCTTTGGATTGGCTCCCCTCTTCAAAGACTTCCGCAATTCTTAAACTATGTCATCTGTTCCTCGTCGGAATCTGATGACTGCAGTCCAGTATTCTGCCGTTTTTCGATGGACACCTCATTGACCATCAGATCATCTTCTTTCTCCCCTTCCTTTCTAGAGTTTTGCTTAAGTTCAACATCTTCCTCTTCCATAGCATCTCCATTTAACACTTCAAAAGGTTTTTTTTTTGAAAGAAGCTGGGGCTAGGCAGGCCTCTACCAGTTATACAACTATACCATTGGGTTTTGAACCTGCAACGTCCCAACACAAGGTGATGTGCACTAGATGCTCCTGCCAGACAAGCGGAGCACCCCGTTGGTACTTTAAAAAGGATTTTATGGTTTTTTCTTCCTCCACATTCTCCTGGATCTGGCTTCTTGCCACCAAACAGCTGATGCTTTGTTGCTAGATTCTGATTGGGATGATCTTATAGTACAACTGCCCTCTCCATGATATGAGGATCCACAAACAAAGCATAAAGAGACTTTTAGATTCATACTCCACAACTTGCTTAAATACATGAGTCTGACCAAGCATAACTTCAATCTCCCTGACCGGCAAGTATAAGGGGTCCTCTATACAGATCCGAGCATACTACATATGTCGTCCATTCATCTATCTCAAGTAGTTTTGCTCCCATGTGTTGTACCATCACCCTGAAGAAATCTTCTCTCCAACATTCAATAGAAAGATCCGGTAGCGGGATCCATTCAAGAACTGTCATATTCTCTCAAGTTTCCATTCCATACCTGGCCTCCATCTTTGAGCAATCAGAGTACACCCAGCTAATTTCCACGCCCATGTCCTCTTCCTTTGATACTCTGATCATTAAAAGCCCGTTATGCCTCTTAAACTGCGGGTCCTTAATGCTTGCCCACATTCCTTTAAGATTTTCGAAGATGAATTTGAATTCCATACGTTTCATCCTTTCTTCTCTTGCAATAAGCATGAACGAGAATTCTATTAACCAAGGGGGGGGGGGGGGGGTCGCTTGTTTGGTGGGAGCTGTTAGTGCACATCACCTTGTGTTGGGACGTTGCAAGTTCAAATCCCAAAGGTACCTTGCTAACCCGTGGGGGTCTGCCTAACCCCAGCTTGCATCCAGGTGCCCATATGAGGTTCCTTCCCTCTCTCTCCTCAGACATCTCACCACCATCCATCCTGTACAAAAGGTCACCAATGAGTTTTGAACTTGTGATGTCCCTTCAACTTGGCGACATTCATGAGTTACCCCTGGTTAGATGAGTGAAGTTTTCATGGGGTAGGTCGGATGCTGCCCAATTGTGTCATTTAGGAATCATGTATTGTCCATGAGAATGGGCATAACAAACTAGTAATCTAAATGTTTGTTGAAAGGGAGATGGTCCAGAAGGTTACTATTTTAAATGTGGTGAGGTAACTGTAGGGATGGCAGTGGACGGGTACGGTGGCAGGGGACAAGGTCTCCACCCCCACCCTATCTCAAAATTTTGCCCTCCATCCGCTGTCCATCCCTGTGGCAGGAGGACTTTGGACCTTCACCCCCGTCCCCTCTCAAATTAATGGTCCTCACCCTTGCCCTATCCCCATCCCCGTATTGTAAAGGTTCAGCAGTTACAACTATAATGCTTTCAATTGACACAGAAGAATAGTAAAAAAACATTTAAATTAACACAAATATGAGAAAATAAACCCCAAATGCCATTGATATTGGTATGCTCAAACTCCAAATCAGTATAATAAATATGAGAAAATGAACCTCAAATGCCATCAGATTGTATACTTAGACCCAAAATCAATTTGTCAGACATGAGTACAACAATTCTCAGGTATAAAAGCAGGGTGGCGCGCCCGGACCGAGAAAAGTGTAAGTCCATCCCTGCACGGGTTTTAATTTTAACCTCTATCCCCCTTTCATGTCTTCCATTCCCGGTCCAAACGGGGCGGGGCAGGGCAGGGCCTGTTTCTCGGTCCACTGCCATCCCTAAATAACTGACTGTCAAAAAGCACCTTTTTAATCCATCAAAATCAGGATTATGTTAACACTTGTAACCAATGTTGTTAGCATTGGTTTTTGAACGGAACCGTTTTTTGAAATGATTAATAGAATAGTCCAATTCAGAATTGTGTCAAAACAGGCTTGAAATTGCAATATTTTTTAAAATTCTTAATTATAACAATGATGATGCTCTTTATTTCGGTAAGTGCTGAGTAAACTGTTTGTATAATTCCAAGTAATCATTATTTTTTTTACAGTTTCAAATTATCATTACTTTTTTCTTAATTTTTAACTAATAAATCACAAAATGGGGAAATATCCCCAGTTTGAAGCGGGTCAGTACTTGTAGAGATTCACACCACGTACATCAAAACAGGGCCATGATCAACATGAGCAAAAGACAAATCAAGTGCACGCATGTAGCTAGAAGATACGGTGGAGTAGGATCCAACAGATTGAAAATTGAAATTGAAAAGGGCAAATCTCTCTCTCTCTCTCTCTCTGAGCTGCCTAATTAGGCATGGGCTGTGTGCTGAACATGCGACAATGAGCTAGGCCCGTTGCTGAGCCCACCCACAGGGGCTCCACTCATCTGGCAGGAGCAACTCCCAGATGTCACTAAGTATTTTTTTGGATTTTTACTTGGAGAAATCGCTCGAGACGCGTAGAGACCTAGCTGCACTGGCTCAGCCTGCCATACTTACGGTCTTTGTACATGTCAGTGTAAAACTTCGAGGGCTTACCCCTTGACCCCAAAGAATCGCCAAGCTTCGTCTTACACAAAGGGATGATGCTCATGGGATTTGAACCTAGAAACAGTCTAGGTCCCATCTTACTACACCAAATCCCTTGAGTCTAGATGTCAGGGAACGTATTTCAAAACCCATAGATGTGCATCCTTTGCCATCTACCTGGTGGACAATATAGACTTGGGTTTTATGCCACTGGACTTAGTGAGTTATGCAGTTTTTCTCAGGTTATAAAAAAAAACAAAGTTGTAGCGAGTGCAGACTGATGAAAACCTTATTTGAGTTGTAAAAATATGACATTAATACTCTTTACGGATAGATGTAATTCACATTATCTTTTGTATTTGGGGCAGTCATGCCATTTGGAGTGTATGCCCATGAAGATGAAGACACCATTTTCCTATTTCTATATTATACAGAGCATTTTTTAGGAAACCAAGATGATTGATTTCATAAAACCAAGTTTTACTTAACTAAATGCACTATTAGCTAAACGATTGGAATTTCTTAGTTTTCTACCAGTGTTGTTAGAGGCGAACGCCTCAGAGGCGAAGCGCATGCTCAAGAAACCGAAGTGTTGTAGGAAGGCGTTTGCATGCTTGAAGCGCACGTCTCGCATCGAGGCACACTTCGCTTCTAAGGCGTACGCATCATGTAAAGCAAAAAAAAACCGTATCGGATACGCATCCGAGGTCGTTTTGCGGTGGCAGACCTGGATTGGATCGAGGCCCAGCCCGGACCCGCCTCAGGGCCCAGGTTCTCGAATAATCGAGCCTGCGTCTTTAAAAGATTCAGGTTGAGAGGGGCGATGGGTAAAACCCTCGCCACTCTCTCTCTCCTCCCTTCCGTCTCTCCGACTCCCGTCTCCTCCACTTTCTCCGCAGCTGCCGGTGATCATGCTGACGACCTTCACCTACAATATCCTTTACTGGAGCTCCGGTGAGCCACCCCTCTGCTGACAGGCCCCGTTGTCACTCCCTTCTCTCTATGTGTTCGTCGGCATCCAGCTCAGCGACCACCCGTGGCCGGTGGCAGGAAGACACCGACGACAATGTCGCCGTCCCCCTTCCTCTTTATCTCCTTTCCCTCCCCCCCGTGTTCTCTCTGCTAGCGTCGACACCCTCCCGTCGGGCACCCTAACTCCCTTTGCCCCTTTTCTGGGTATTCCTGCTGTCATCTTGAGGAATTATTTTATTAATATTATATATTTTATTATTTTGATCATGAAGCTTATGCTTCAACGCCTCGAGGCTTATGCCTCGCTTCATAACATGCTCAACGCCTCGCTTCGCCTTATCGCATTTAACAACCTTGTTTTCTACTGACAAAGATGTAGATGATACTCACTTTTGTCACCATTCTGTATTTCCAGCAAGACCAAAAAAATATAACAAACATTGTCAATTCACTACTCAAAATATGACAACTATAGATAATTGCCTTTTTTTCCCTTGATGCAGGCTTTACCCTTATGTCGCCTGAAAAATGAGGTGCCTTGGTCAAACCACTTGTTGCCTGAAAAAATTGAAGCACCATGTAAGTTGTGGCCTGAAAAAAGCCAAGTGTAAGCAAGTGCCATGTAAGTTACCTGAAAAAAATCAGGAGCCTTGATTTCGACCAAACAAAAGAAAAAAAACTGTAAAGAAAATAGTAAAATTGTCACGTTGTATTTTCTAGTTGATGGTCAATTATGGGATTATGCTAACATTAATGCCATCTATGCTATTACCCGTTTTTCTAAGGGCACCTTTGGAAGCAAGAAAAACTCTCATAAAAAAAAACTTGAAAAACTCTCATAAAAAAGACTCTTGTCAATGAGAAGTTTTGATATGATATATTTTCTAAAATGAATTTTTTTTGCTTGTTTGGGTAGCAAGAGAAAAACAAAATAAAAAAATCTTAAAAAAATGAGATAGAGTAGTAGGGGGGTGGTGATAGAGCTTTTCTGGCAAGATTTTTTGAGCGGTGGGTAATGGTGGATGGTGGTGAGATGGATGGTAGTGGTGAAAATCATCGTGGGGGTGGTAGTCAGAGCCGTACCTGTGTTTTATGGGGCCTGAGGCGGAGGGAAAAAATGGGGCCCCTGTTAATAGTAGGAGTTCGGGGGCAGCGCCTCCGATTTTTTTTTAAAGAATCAAAATAACAATAAAATTTGCATTCACATTAAACAAATATAATATTCCAAATATTTATATTATATTAAATAAAAATAGGGGAGCTCGGGTCTTAAAAATAGGCCCCTAAATTTTTTTTGGGCCTAGGGGCCCTGAGGCCCAAGCCTCATTGGCCTCTTTACAGGTCCGGCTCTGGTGGTAGTGGTGGAGCTTCTTTAGCGCAGCTTTTTGAGAGGTGGGTGATGGTGGGAAGGGCTTCAAGAGGTGGGTGGTGGTGAGATGGATGATGGTAATGGTGCTGATGGAAAATCATCTTGGGATGATGGTGGTGGAGCTTCTTCGGTATGGTTTTTCGGGAAGTGGGTGATAGTGGTGGTGGTGAGATGAATGATGGTGATGGTGGTGGTGAAAAATCATTGTGGAGTAATAGTGGTGGAGCTTATGCAGTGCGTTTTTTCGGAAGGTGGGTGGTAGTGGTGAGATGAATGGTAGTGAAGGATGGTGAAAAATCATGGGGAGCAGTTTTTCGGGAGGTGAGTGATGGTCGTGGTGGTGGGCAGTGGTGAGAAGGTGGATGGTAGTGGCCGGTGAGATGGAGAAGGGCCCGCAAAATTTTTCTTAAAACATTCCTCAACCCCCTCATGAAAAATATTTTTTATAAAAAAATATACTTTTTACGAAAACTTTCTCAGCAAAAAAGTCTCTCTCTCATTTGGAAGGGTCGGAAAATCTGTATGGATTTTCCCCATTTTGTATCACTTTTCTTACATATTTTTGCACTTCTAAACGTGCCCTAAAGGTCTGTTTATTTCATTCCCACAGAAGTAGAGTCTTTCATGAGAAAGGGAAGTAGAGTCTTTCATGATTAAGGGTATAGATTTCTGCAAACTCCTGCAGACTCAGCCTTCCATGAAAGTTCGCATAAGTAGATGGTGGTGGGAAAATTCGAGGACTACTTGTGCTTGGATGTTTGTTTCATCCATGGTGAAAAAAAGAAGGAAAGGGATGCTGACTTAGCAATTTGTTTTTCAGTCTTTCTTTTAAAAAATAAATAAAAATAAATGAAACAAACGAGCTCTAAGGGCCAAATTTTCACCCCAAATCATGGGAACAAGGTCTTTTTTCATATCAATATAGGTTGTTTCCCAAGATGGGTGAAAGGAACTCCACTAGAGTGTCATTCACCATTTTTCTAGGAAATGTTTGTTTCTTATGAAAATATCCAACTTCACACCTCTTCCTAAGAAAGTGTTTTCCCACTCATAAGGGCTTTGCCTTTCTGGCTAGGAGCAACTTCAGTGATACTCCATTTGACTCTTGTTTCATAACGCAGGCAATCACATGATAACATTGCAGGCTCCACTGTCATGTGATTGGCTGCGTCACATACCTGAGACACTTAAGCACACCCTGGATCTTGTATGCAAAATTGCAAATCATATTAGAAACTTCATAAAAATGGCTGTATCCCAGTATCATTTGACATAGATCTCAAGGGTTAAATCAACGGTAGGCTTGGTAATGTGTGCTCACTGATGGAGGGGTTTTCCCTTGGCCTAACCAGAAAAAAAGAAGGGAAATATTTTCCCACATAACCCTTAAGAAAAAATATTCCCATCTCCCACGGAGTAAGTTTCAGAAATGGTTATTCATGTTCCTTCTTCCATTTGGACCCTCATTAAAGGCTGCTTGGCTAGTAACTTTACTGAGATGTATCCAATATATGCTCAAGCTGTATCCATATCCACCTCATCTTACATCGATATGGATGTAAACCTTAAATTGATCCGTATCCCATCTGTTTAAAGCCTCATCTTACATCGATATGGAGACTATAATCCAACTCGTTATTTTATGCTGGAATTTATTATGAACCTGTAAAATCTCTCTGCAATTCTATGGTATTTGAAACCAATCCAAGCAAATTATTGGATTCAATCAAAGTCGATGATCCAACCATTATGAAAATGGACTCGATTGTGGTCACTGTTCAAATTAGTCCCTCCTTTGGACCCTGAACAACGAGGTTGTCATGTGGTAGTACCCGAGCTAGACCTGTGTGGGTCCAGACCTAGATCCAGCTTTGTGCATTTGTACCAGGTCTGTCTCATTTGGCCTGGTTTAGTGTCTAGTTCTGGGATCTGGGTTGTGTCACAAGTGTCCTATTGGGTTTTTCTAAACGAGGGGAATTTTTTGTGATAAATTCAAAAATTTGCTTTCTTGGGCTTCAGAAACATATTTACATGTACATTTTTAACAATATATAAACAAAAAGGTATATAAAGTTTAAAAAAGTGTTTATGTCATGTTAATATCATGATAAAATCATAAATTTCAAAATAGGTGATGTTTTGAAAATCACTTTTCTGGACTGTACCAAATTTTAAAAATATTACAAAAATTGCAATGTTTTCAGCATATCACTGATCTGTTACATAACAAGAACAAGCCTGGTAAAATTCTCCATTTTTATAATGTTTTGGATCTTTACCTGATCTTGTATTGGGTCATGGGCCCGGTTTATAAACTATAAAATCAGACCCAGGTCCACCTACTACTCAGATCTTGTGGATTAGACCAAGTAGAGATCATATCCATTTCATTAAGTCCAAAGCGGGGTTTTATTGGGTCTGATCCTACAAGAAGTGTGGTTGGAGTTATGTTTGAATGATATATCTGGGATATTCTGTTAACACGATCCAAATCCAAAGTTGGGATCTTCACAAATTCAACTCAACCTAATTCAAGAAATTTACTGTTACCGAACCCAAAAATGTGTTTTGGCGTGCTGGACCCATATTGGAATCAGGCGGGTCTATGGATCTAACTGGTTCCTGCAACCAGATCTGGTCAAGACTGACCAAGGCCCAATCTGATCAGATAAATCATGCCTCTTTCCACCAGAAAGTAAGGGATTGGTACCAGTTGGATCTTAGATCTAATTGACCATGTTAGGAACACCTTAGCCAGGTCCGGGCCCAAACCGGTAAAGGGGGACCATACCCTATCCCACCTGAAAGGACCTATTATGTCAGGGTCTTGAAAGGACCTGTCTTTTCAGGATTTGATAGGGACAGCAGAGCTCTTAAGTCTTACCGAGGGCCCACACTGGGTCCATTGGGCTCAGTCTATGTCGATATTGTTCCATTTTTGTGGGACCCACAAAATGTGGACGTTTTGCATTTGGATGAATGAGGCGTGGGGCTGTGGGCCCTCTGACATTTCCTCATGCCACCCACAAATAAGGCTGAAAACAGGTTGGATATGGGTTTGTCAGGTTCACCCAGCATCAGTTTCAGGTTTTCAAAAAGTGCATGGAGTTCCTAATCCAGATCCGAATCGTATCTCTCAGTAGAGTTTCAGATCCGGTTAGGATCTGAGCTTATCGCACTGAGTCTGCAAAAAACAGATGAAACGCATTGTTTCTTTGCGTGGATAAGTAAAATGGGTTGGCTCAAACCCGACCGTTGACCCCAATCCAATTTATATCTTTTTACCCGTTTCCAAGTAGGATCTGTATAGACCCAGTCATATTTGGTCTGGATCCAACCCAGATTCGAATTTATACAGACTAGATCCAGAAGCATGGTCAGACATCCGATGAATCAGGTTCGATGTGGATATCTGACTGACGAATTAACTCTGAGTCCTATATTTACGACCGATAATTATCATGTTTTTTAAAGGGCAATAAAATGCCCTAAAAAATGCAATAATTTGAAAATACCACCTATTTAAAAATAATTTTTTTCTCAAAATATAGTCTAAAACAGATTTTGTATTTTCTTTATATATATATATATATATATATATATACAGAGAAACCACCTTAGGATCAGAGACCAGCGTACCCCTTGCCCCAGGATTGCCATTGCTCAAGGGATGACACCCATGGGATTTGAACCTAGAACACCTGCCTAGAGGCCTAGGTACCATCCCAATACGCCAAACCCCTTTAGGGCTTATGTTATATATACTTTGTTAATCTTTAAATATATTTCATATTTTACAAAACCACAGCCACAAATATTGGCCATTTTTTGAAAATCTTAAGATTTTGTCAAGAGATTTTTAAAAAACCGATATGATTGTGAACCACACATTATTTTCAAATTATCACATATTCTTTAAATACCATATTTTTATTGCATTATTATTGTGCTATTTATATTTTGTATAATTTCCGTAAGTTGGTAGAGTTAGTAGATGTTATGTGTAGGAGAAATATGAATATTTTATGTCTACAAGAGACCAAATGGGTATGTGAGAAAGCAAAAGTGATAGAACCTTAAAGATATACAATTTGGTATACATGAATAAATAGGAATAAAAACGAAGTATGAATTATTATTAGTCGTGAGTTTATAGATAATGTAATTGAAGTCCGTAGAAAGGGTGATAGGATTTTATTTATTAAATTAATATTAGGTACGAATATTATTAATATTATTAGTGTTTATGCACCTCAAATAGGTTTAGATGATTCCATTAAGCATCAATTTTGGAAAGATTTAGATGGAGTAGTACAAGGGATATCTTATGGAGAAAAGCTTTTCATCGGTGGTGACCTTAATGGACATGTAGGCATTAGTAGGGATGGATTTGAGAGTATCCATGAAGGCTATGGTATATGAGAAAGAAATGAAAGTGGAGAAAGGATTTTAGATTTTGGTTTGTCCTATGATATGATCTTAGCAAACACTTGGTGTAGGAAGAGAGAGTCTCACCTAATAACATTTAAAAGTGGGGTTAATACAAGTCAGATAGATTTTTTCCTACTTAGAAAAAGAGATGAAGGTTGTTGCATCGATTGTAAGGTTATATCAGAATAAAGTGTACCTACACAACATAGAGTCTTAATTTTAGATCTTAGAATTAGAAAATGTCGCAAAAGGGATAGACATAGGATAAATCCTAGAATTAAGTGGTGGGCACTGAAAGGAGCTAAACAAGGAATGTTTGTAGAGCAGGTAGTTAAGGAAACTGATTGGTGTCTCGAGGAGGATTCAAAATCAATATGGAATAAGATAGTGGGTGACATGAGAAAGGTGGCTAAGGAGGTATTGGGTGAGTCTAAAGGCGGTGCACCGCTAGGTAAGGATACATCATGGTGGAACGAGAATGTCAAATTAGCTATTAAGGTTAAAAGAGAGTGTTATTGAAATCTAAGTAAGAGTCGTGATAATGAGAATTTGGAAAAGTATATGATAGCAAAGAAATAAACTAAAAAAGTAATTCAAAACGTGAGGGATAAGGTATATAAGGAAGTTTATGACAAGTTGAATACCAAAAAGGGCGAGAATGATATTTATAGGCTTGCAAAGATGAGAGATAAAAAATCGAGGGATTTGGGTATGGTTAGATGTATCAAACATGAAACGCAAAGAGTTTTAGTCAAATATGAGAAGATTAAGAAGAAATGAAAAGATTATTTTAATAAGCTATTTAATGGAAGTCATGCTCAGGATCTTAGAGACTTCTCCATTCCTTTTCATGAGATAAATCATGACTTCATGTGCAAGATTTAAAAGAAAGAAATTAAAGAGATTTTGAAGAAAATGAAATCAAGAAGGGTAGTTGGCCCAGATGGTATACCTATCGAGGCTTGAAAATGCTTGGGTGAGAAAGGTTTAGAATGGTTGACAAATCTTTTTAACAAGATTTGGCGAACAAATAAGATGTCTAATGAGTGAAGGAAGAGTACTTTGATGTCTCTATATAAGAATAAGGGTGATATACAAGATTGCACAAACTATCATGGTATAAAACTCATGGGTCATACTATGAAACTTTGGGAGAGGGTGATTGAGTATAGGTTGTGGAAGGTTGTCATGATATGAGAGAATCAATTTGGTTTTATGCCTGAAAGTTCTATTATGAAAGCTATACATCTTCTTAGATAACTTATTGAGAGATATAGCGAGAGGAACAAAGATTTGCATATGGTTTTTATTGATTTGGAGAATGCATACAATAGAGTATCTAGGGATGTTCTCTGGTGGACAATGATGAAGAAAAATGTTTCTCTCAAGTACATTAGTATAATTAAAGATATGTACGGAGGAGTAGTAACCAATGTCCGCACTTGTGGAGGGGTGACAACCAATTTTTCCGATAACGGTTGGGTTATATCAAGGATCTGCTTTAAGCCCTTTCCTATTTACGATAGTGATGGATGAGCTTACGAGATCAATTCAAGAAAATGTGCCGTGGTGTATGTTGTTTGCTGATGATATTGTTTTGATTGATGAGTCTAGAGCTGGAGTTAATGCTAAGTTAGAATTATGGAGACAGACATTGGAGTTTTTAAGTTGAGTAAGAATAAGACAAAATATATGGAATGTCGGTTTAGTAAGCAACAAAGTAGTGATGAAAGTGTAGTGAAGCTTGGTGAGCAAGAAATATCGGTGGATGACTGTTTCAAATATTTAAGACCTATCATTCAAAAGTATGAAGAAATTGATGGAGATGTAAATCATAGGATAAAGGTTGGGTGGATGAAATGCAAAAGTGCAACTGGAGAGTTGTGCGATCGTAGAATGCCATTGCGGTTGAAGGAAAAGTTTTATAGGACGTCTATTAGGCCCACTTTACTATATGGTATGGAATGTTGGGCTGCCAAGAGACATCATATTCAAAAAATGAGTGTAGTTGAGATGCGTATGCCTAGATGGATGTGTGAAAATACAATAAAAGATAAGATTCGAAACGAGAAGATACGTAAGAAGGTAGGCGTTGCATCCATTGAAAATAAGATGAGAGATAATCGTTTATGGTG
The DNA here is from genome assembly GCF_984573655.1 of Nuphar pumila. NCBI lineage: Eukaryota > Viridiplantae > Streptophyta > Magnoliopsida > Nymphaeales > Nymphaeaceae > Nuphar > Nuphar pumila. The sequence goes on along the minus strand of NC_143257.1, from coordinate 6,546,062 downwards.
GTTTGGACATATTCAGCAAAGGCCTAATGATGCTCCAGTTAGAAGGATGGAGAAATGGGAAAATATATTAGTTAAAAAAGGTCGGGGTAGGCCTAAGAAGACTTGGATGGAGATGATAGGAAAGGATATGAATGCTTTGAACCTCACCGAGGACATGACATTGGATAGAAATGATTGGAGGAGAGGGATTCATGTGGAAGACCCAGAATGATTTTCTTTTTTGGTTCATATCGCCGACCCCAATTGTTTGGGATGAAGGCGTAGTTGTTGTTGTTGTTTCATAATTTGAAAATTTTCTTATATTTTATACATTTTTTATATATTTTGAAAATTTAAATATACTGATATTTTCCTAAAACTAATTATATAATTTATTGCATTATTTAATTTATCATGATTTTATCATGATATTTTCAAAAACTGATATAATTGTTAAAAAAACACAATATATTCAAATTATCACATATGCTTAAAATAACATATTTTTATTGAATTATTAATCTGATATTTATATTTCTATATATTTTCATAAATTTAACATTTTTCTTATATCTTATATATTTTGAAATTTTATATAAGCTGATATTTTCCTAAACATAATTTATTGCATAATTTTCCTTTTCAGAAAAAAATCTTGATAACAAGATTTGTGGTAATGCAGACTACCAGATCTTTTTTAAAAATATCATATGATAATTTTTTTGAGAATCAAATTTGTGATGTTACTTACGATGGTAGGTTTTTGAGAATGAAAATTTTCAAACCATAGTCAGATCCAATTGTGTCAAGTTCAGTAATGCCTACGTTCTAACCAAATCTGACCCATATCCCGCCCATTTACATCCCTGGTCCACAATCAGTAGAACTTGCTCATAATAATACTCTGAACTGATCATGAAACCCAGAGGAAAGTGAAAAGCTGAACCCAGTTTGTGTCATCACGTGCACCAAAAGTTGGCCCAGAAAAGAGAGGGATGGGGGGTACGAATCGATGCACCCACAAAAAAGTGCACCACTTTAGAAAAAGCCGACCCGACCCGACCATGGCTCAGTGCTGAGCTTTTGAGCTTTCCTAAATGACCAAAATGCCCTTACAAATGAAAGTTTTCAATTGGCCTTCAGTGTAGGTTGGTCAGCTCCTTTGAGGACACTTTAGTAATTTACAAAAAGCTAAAATTTTTGGTGCTCTGGTCGAGAAAGAATACTTTAGGTAATATGGCAAAAAGATAGGGATGCCAACTGGATCGGATTTTTTCCTGATATCCAACTGAATCCAACTCCCTTTAGTATGATTTGGTAAGTCTAAACCGATTATATTATATGTTTTTTATTTTTTTATTCCGGAATCCGATAAATTCCCGGATTTGATGGATATTCGAATCCGATTACATGTAAAAATTAGATATGGTTACCATCTGAATTTGACCCAATTTGAATCCGTTTAGGCAACATCCCATTAGTTGGATCTGGCATTGGCCACATCTGATCCGAATTGAAACCGTTCACATTCCCACAAAAAATATCAGGATCGACCCTTGAGTCTTATATACGATTGAAATGGTTTAGCATATGTCACAAGGATTCGTGGACACGAGGACATGTGACGCCCGTTCAATTTCTTTGTGAAAACATGACATGAGAACATGTTTTTTTTTTTAAATTCTTTTGATCAATATTGATATGTTCATACTAAAAAGCACAAATTTTATTAAAAAAACATTAAAAATAATATTAAATTATTATTAAAAATATTACGATGGTGTCAAAGTCAACGTGTCCTAGCTTGTGTCACCAGGGACACAAAGGACATGCCCTTGTGATATAGGGTCTTGCAAAGAGTAGGCCGAGAGAGGGGCTTACTTGTTTGACTGAATCCGTTGACTGGGGTGACTTGGTTGATTCGAGCGAGCTACTCTAATACTTTGAGTTGACTTGAGCCAAGGCTCCTACGAGTCAACCGAGTCCTCATCTAACTCGATCAAGTGCTGTTGGGCTCACCAAATCATGATGCACATTGTTGTTATTTATTTTATATTTAGAAAAACAATCTTATTACATATCAATTTGTATTTTTTTTTATGTCTAGGAATCCTCACCCAAAACCAGCCTACTCAACGGACCCACCCTTCCAGCGAGGCAAACCCGGAGTGGGGCCCACGATCACCCTGCCTTAAGTGACCCACCTTCAAAAGCCAAGGAGGGGTCAAGAGGGAGTCCGGATCCGGTGCAATATGATTGCACAAAAATTTGTGCATTAAGCACCCCCATCACCCTGCATAAGGTCTTGGTCCAACACCTTAATACACAAATATTTGTACAATCATATTGCACCAAGATGTGATTTTGACTTCTTTTTTTGTGCTGATTTTTCAAAATAACCAGAAAATCCTAGCTAAATACATAATATTAGGAGCATAGGTGCCGCCGCGGTGAGGGTAAGCCTTTGGATTTTTACGCTGAAACGACAATCGTAAGTACAACAAGCAAAGCCAGCGCGACTAGGTCTATGATAGTGAAGTGGTTTCTCCTAGTAAAAGTAAAAAAAAAATGTGTAATTAAATTTTTTTTTTTTGAAAAATTTGATTAGCTCATATCACTAATACTAAAGGCTAATGATGGCATGGGGTTGCATCTCATTTATACACATCATGTTGTCTTGCACAACAATGGGGTGTTTGTATGATGATTGCAATCAGCCAGTTGTATCAATTATCACGCATATCTGGTGCTTCAAATACAACATGGAACTACCACCGAGGTGGTATCCCATGTGTTCAACAGGGTTTTATGCCAAGCTGAAGGCTAAGGTTCGAATCCCTCTGCCACATGGGGCTTAAGAGTTATCTGGTAAGGGTTTGCCTAACCTCAGCTTGCCTTAAAAAATACAACAGGGGTGTTTGATTGGGATCCAGGTGAAACCAAACTTGAACCTGATTTTTGGGTATGGTATCGAGTTCAGATCTGGGTCTAATCAGGTCTACCATACGAGAAACATGATTTTCGGGTATGGTAATCTGATTTTTAGCCGATTCAAAACGATTCACTTGAGATTCGGTATCGGCCGATTCACCTCAAGCGTTGGCCAAACGATTCAGGGTCGATATCAATACTGGTAACATTGGTTCAAACTCAAGATGGTTTGTGTGTTTACATCACAAGGACACAGACACGAGTTACGGCTCCATATGAGTTTGAGACACAAGTCCACGAGTTTTTCAAAAATAAAAAAGAACACATTTTTTGTTATTTAATTAAGTTTTTTTTTTGTGTTTTAATGTATAAAACATAATTATAGTAAAAATATTATTATTCTTGAGATAGATGTTGAACGTTTAACCCACAAGGGCTCCGCTCGTCTGATTATGGGCAAGCCGTGGTTTCTAACCTGATATGGGACTAGGTTGTACTCCTCATGAGGCGTTTGATTCACGGACAGGGGAGGACAAGAACATCGTGTTCTGTCTTGTCTTTTCCGTGGACAGCTTGGGACAAGGACATGTTTCGTTTTGGTTTTTTCCAAGGGTATCATGTTCTGTCCTGTCCTCCCCTGCACATAACACTTTGAGACAGCAAAATGTATCCCAAAGGGACATGCGGGATGCAGTGTTCCGTGTATCCTGCGTTTGTGTGGGCGCACAAGCCCCACACGATGGGGGTCCCATGGATTCTTAAAAAAAGATGCTGAACCGTTCATCAAATGGAGGGTTTGGTCAAGTCTTCATGGCATGTTTGGAGAATAAGCATTGGATCCAACTAAATTCACTCCTGGCAGTGTAACTTTCGTGTTTGTTTAAGTGAGAAAGAAGATTCCTTGTCTCCTAAACCAAAACTGATGGATTCCCAAATCTCTGACTCCCTAGTCAAAAGGGAGATTGCACATGGGTGGAATCATGATTCTTCTTGATTCCTCAGTGCAGGGGAGTTCTCTCACTCTACCGCCCGGTCTTCATGACCTAGCAAAGTCTTGGTTATCTTTTTTTTTTTTACCAAACAACAAACTTTAGAAAAAAAATGACTCTAGGAAAAAAAAATCTAACAATGACACTGTATTTTATGAAAGATTCCTCAAAATTTTCCCAAATAATCTTTATTCTATCAGAAGCCACCTTACTCGGTTAAGCAGCCAGCACCACATTACTTTTATGGTGATTTGGAAGATATGGAAATTGGTAAAAGTTGGGAAAGTAAGACTGACACAATTTCCATAGATATGACATGCTATCAGATTTGAACCAACCTCATGCATATGTGTTGAGAGGTGGATGTGACTATTATATTACACAAAGCAGGCAGATACAGTGACAGACTGTGAGCCCTATATCACTATGACCCTGTGTCACATGGATACGCCCGTTACGTCCTCTTGTCCCAGGTGACACGGGTGGATATGTGCCGACATGCTGATATGGACACTGACATGCATAATCATTATTTTAATGTTTTCAATAAATTTTTTATTTTAATAAAAATATAAGGAAATATTTTTATTTATATAAAATAAACAAAAAAATTTGGACCTCACATCCGATTTAGATTTTTTTTTTGAACTTGTGAATTAAGCCCATCCCATGTGTTTTCACGACGGAAGAGAAAGGGTAGGCTAGTGCAGGGGAAATGATATATATATATATATACATATATATATATATATATATATATATATATATATATATATATATATATATATATAGAGAGAGAGAGAGAGAGAGAGAGAGAGGTGGTTAGGAGGTCCTGAGGGAGTTAGATGAGAAAAATCTCTAACTATAAGAGGTTGGAGTCAATTCTCTAGCTAATGTGGTTTAGAGATCAATTCTCACAAGGATGAGAGCTAATGACAATGACTTTTAATAGTGAAAAAAAATCACCGTTATTGATCAAGCAATAACGGCGAGATTTTTGTACCCGCTATTAGCTTGATCAATAATGACGAGTCATGAATCTCCCATTTATTATTTTAATACGGTCATAAATCTCGCTGCTATTAACTTCATCAATACGAGAATGTGTTGCTCATGCACACATAGGTTCAATAGCGACGACTCTTTTTCAACGATGAGATTTTTATCTTCGTTATTAGCTTTATCAATAACAACGAGAATTTTGTCGTTGCTATTAGTTTTGTTTATAACGATGAGATAAGTGTTGCCGTTATAGAGAAACCACTACAAGGATAAGGGTCAATAGCGATACTCTTTTCCAATGAAAAATAATTCCGCCGCTATTGCTAAAATAATAACGATGAGGTTTTTGTTCTCGTTATTAGCTTCATCAATAACAACAAGATTTTTGTCACCACTATTAGCTTTGTCCATAACAACTGTCATCGTTATAAAGAAAGGGGTCAATAGCGACAACTCTTTTTCAGTGAGAAAAAATCTCATTGCTATTGATAATGCAATAATGGTGAGATTTTTGTTTCTGCTATTAGCTTAATCAATAACAACGAGATTTTTGTCGCCGCTATTAGTTTTGTCTATAGCGATGAGATAATTGACGTCATTATAGAGTGACCACTACAAAGATAAAGGTCAATAGTGGTGACTCTTTTTCAACGAGAAAAAATTTCTCTGCAATTGATTAAGCAATAACAACGAGATTTTTGTCCCTTCTATTAGCTTTATAAATAATGACGATCAATGAATCTTGCCGCTATTACTCTACTATGGTCCTGAATGTTGTCGCGATTAGCTTAATCAATAATAACAAACTGAATAGATCCATAATGGTGAGAGCAGGGTCTCATGGTTATACGATTTTACTCAATAATGATGACAGTTATGTCGCCGTTATAACGTGACATCTATAAAAAGAGCTCGACAAACCCTTTTTATATTTCTCTCTCTTTCTCTCCTATTTTGTGAAAGTCGTGGACTTCGAGCAGGAGAAGGATGACCTCATGGACGAGGATGATGCGATGGAAGCGAACCTATCATCGAGAGAAGGGTTTGCAAGAGGAGAAAGGGGGGAGTTGCAGAGTCTTTATTGAAGCCCCAAAATGGTGCACATCTCTTTTTCTCTCTCTCTCTCTCTCTTTAACAATGCCCTAGGTCGAAAACTAGATCAAAGTTGAAAAGAAAATCTTAGCTCAAAAACTAGTGTTTAAACACCATGGATTTTGGGGCTTTAGTTATCTCACATTATTGTGATTTACTGTTTTTCATGTTTGTTTTGTGGTGATTGCATTGTTATTGGATGAATAAATCCAAGCTTACTAGAAATTGAGTAAGTTCACATTGATTATGAATTTAGGGTTTGGTGTTAACATTTTTGTCATATCTTTTTGTATTTTTTTTATTTTTTATTTTTCTCTTTACATTGACATCCTTGGGTAATCATAGGGGTCCTGAGATTGGTTTCATGTCAGAAGCTCAAATAGCACAATTTTAAGTTTGGTTTCTTTGTGGGTACTCATCGATCTCCCCTTTTTTTCACCACACAACCTATTTTGAGGCAGGTGAAATACGCTATGATTGTGATTTTGCTGTTGTTCAATTGCTTTAGTTGTTACGACAACTAATCTTGATTTGTTACAAATTCAATGTTGCCAAGGGTCTTTTCTTTTTAGTAAATTAAAATCCAATATTAGATTTGTTCACAACAAACTGCCTTGACACATGTATACATGTGTGGTTGACTTATATATTTAATAGTTTTTGTTTAATGCTGGTAGTTGAATATTCTGGTGTTGAATACTTTGAACTTGAACTTTTAACGGGGATACATAATAGGTGAGAAGAGAGGCGCAACATGATGCATAATTGAATGAGAAATAGTGTGCAAGCAATTTTCAAGAACAAAGATAATTAACATTTTGCTAATCAGTAGTTTCTATTGTTTGATGAATGCTATTTAAAATCCATTGATTTTTATGTTGTTTTTTAGAGTGTTAACTGGTTAAATAATGAATTAGCAAAATTCTGATTTTTTTGTTTTTTTTTTCAGATTTATAGCCTATAATGATGAGTTTCTGTCTCGCCGTTATATGCGATAACCTTGTCTTGCAATTATAACTTATAATGGCAAGTTAATTCTTCCTATTATAGCCTATAATTGAGAGATACTCAGTTTTGACGAGATTCTTTACTGGTGTTGGGTCACCCTTTAACGATAACTTATAAATTTGTCATTAGTGGTCAACAAAGGTCATTTCTTAACAATGACTTATCGAAAGAAATATCGTTGTTATAGGCCAATAACAGTGACAAACAAAGTAATAGTAACGAGAAAAATCGACACTGTTGATCCTCATCCTTGAAGTGTCTCGATAAGAGACCAAAGAGATTACATCATGAAAACATGAATTCAAAAAAAGGGCTTGGTATTTATAAACCCTAAGCCAGTTAACCAACTTGCCATATATCAACCTAACTAACCCAACCACCTCATCCTATTTTCAATGACTCATTTACTCATTACAAATCATTATTTTTCAGCCTGTCTCCTTGAACCCACCACCTAGGCTAACCCTTCTAGGCAATTCATCCAAACTAAGCTAGCTGGCTAGTGTAAGTTGTCTTGTTCAGTTCTCCCCTTCACAAATGTTTTGTTCTTAAGGGCATGAAGTCCAAAAACAGACCATGAGTTTATTCTTTTTGCTGAGTTGAGTTCTTTCTTGTTGAGTTTATTTATATGAGATTTATTGATATTCTCTTCAATACTATGTAAAACTAATGATTTTCTCTCAATTCCTCTTTCATGGTGAGAATCTACATGTAGTGTAGGAAAATACTTTTCTTTTCAATGGTAAACAACTACAAATAATGCGAGAGAATGCTTGCTCCTTGATTCTTGAGGTAAATCCTCAAAAAGTATGAGTATAAATTTTTTTTTGCTATTGAGTTGATGCAGTTTGAACCTATGATCTCCAACTCAATGGTTTCACACCTTTGTTAATAACAAAATATAAAGCATAGTTTTAGTACCTTCATTAACACAAAATTTGTCATGCAAACAATGATATCAAAGACAGATAAAGCCCTAAACTAGAAGACAAATAAGCTTCTCCAGACCATATAAATGCGGGACGAGCACATGCAAAGAGTTTAGTTAAGATATGTCAGATTCCACCAAGTATACAAATAGAACTTAACCATACATGTCCTCCAATTATATCTTCTAAATCGTTTACACTAACAATTCATCCTTCTCCCCCAAAAGAAGAGGGTGACAACATTGCTCATATTCATAGTATTGATGAAGTAACGACAGGTGAATTAGTAGAATTTGAAGAGGATAGAATAGGTATTGCTCTGAATTTGGAATCAAAGAATGTTAGTATATTAATGGGTGACAGCTTAATGACACAAGAGGGTGATAGAGGATATCTTGAGGAAAGCTAAGGTCATGACCACGATACAACCAGATAGTTTTGTGAAGGTTTTCGTTCACTAGTCAACTGGTTCCATGATCTTCTTTCTTTGTTCATGCACACTTTTCTCTTCTTGATGGCTTGAATTCTTTGATGTATGAGTGAGCCCCTTAGGCTCTTGAAAAAATTTCTTCAACCTCTAGGATATGACCTCATGATCTAATTGTTAAGGTTTCATATTCAAATATTGGGCCTCTAAAAAACTTAAGGCAAATGCTTATAGCCTTTGTTAGGCAAAAAATGGAGATTTTCTTGGAATTAGTAGACTCAATTTAAGGAGTCTTGCCTTAGATTTCTTTGTTTGAAAGCCTCTCTTGCAGAAATTTTGGATGGAAATTAAAAGGTTCTTCACTAGTTTTGTGGTTGTAGATGCCTTTTGATTCCCGAGGGTGGTTCATTCTTTGGTGTTACTTTTGTCTGGTTTCAATTCATCCTATTTTTTTTCAACAATTTTTTCTTGCTCATAGCACTACATCAAACTTATGGGTCTTAAGGTCTGCACTTCAATCATGATATCAGCCTTAGGTCCAGCAATAAAGGTGCCCATGAGTGCTTCTTGTGACCAGCCCATCACAAGGTTGTTAATCCTCTCAAACTCAGCTTGGTAGTTCAGGATACTTCTGATTTATTACAAGATGACATTGTGATTGTTGAAGGGTGATGGTCCAAACCTCAATAAAATGAAGTCCTAATTTGAGATTCATTCTATGAGTACCATATAATGATTTCATCTTTCAAGTGGACAGTGGCTAAGTGGACATTTTCTTGCTTAGGCATATTCACAATTTTGAAATATTGTTTCACCTTGAATATCCAAGCATGTAGGATCATTTCCATTAAACTTTGGGAAATTCAATTTAGATTGCCTTGTAATAATCACACTAGTGAAGGGACTACATTATAGATTTGCACATTAGGGCCTTGTGGTGAGAGGCCTTGGTTTCCTTGAGACTCTTTGGCCTTGTGAACCCTTCATACTATACAAGAGCTACATCATCTCAGCAAAGCTCACTTCAAACTTTCCTTTTAAAGTCTTAAAAAATTGTTGTAACCCAATCCTTAGCTCAACTCTCACTCATTTAGCCAATTTTTGTGTTCGAGTTGTCATGGTGTTAGGTTGTCTTTAGGATAGGTTATACGGTTTTAAGAATGACTCAATTAGATTTTTTTTGGTGAGGTGATATGGGTCTATAGAAAAAGATCTAGACTATGAGCTTGGTTTTAGTTTTGATAGGATGTCTTGTGGGTCTACAATCCAAATTTGGGGTTGATTGGGTAGGTCTAAGTATGGTTTTGAAATCTCACAAGTGAAACAAGTCAGAATAGTTCAAGTTTAGTTGGTCATAGTTTGGCAAAAATAGGGTTTACCATGATTTTTTTTTATCTCTAAGCACGTGTATCAGAAAATTCTAAAAATTAGTGGATTGAAAATTAACATGTGTAAGAATCAGTAGTAAAATTTTGGGTTTAGATTTCACAAATATTGGGAGAGATAAAATTTTGAAGTTAGCCAATTTTCTAGGTTTGATTTGAGTTGGCTTGGACAGGTTGGTACCCCTCGCAAGATCAAGAACTTGATCACTCTACCTTCAAACAAGATCCTAACACCAACATTCGACCTCTAACGCTTCTCCTCAATCTAATTTACACAAAAAAAAATATTAACACAAATTCTAATCAAACTTCTCAAACTTCTCAAACTAATGTGATCTAGATAAAAAACTTGAGAACTTTAGCAAGGCTTTGATAGAACCGTGTAAATTTAATGATGATCCGGTCTAGCTTTGATGTGGATCAACCAAGACTTTAATTCTCACATCAATCAATTTCTTAAATATTGCTCTTTCACATGTATCAGACCCAAAGAAAATTCAAACAAGAACTATGAGAATTTTAAAAAAAAATCATCCACTTAAAAACACAATGTGAAAGTTGTCATTCAATGCTTAGTGCAATCAAGACTTAACCCAAGAACATGGAGAAACTTAGTTGGCTCTAATTCTCACTTCTAAAAACTCAAAAATCACTATTATTAAACATATATACGACCTAAAACAAATGAATATTAAGTTCTCATAATTGTTTTTCAAAATCGTTCAAGAGTCCTCTTGGAACTCAATAATAGAGTGAATGCTTTCATTAGAACTAAATAAAGTATTATAATATTTTTCAAGAATCACCACCCAAGATGAGTTAGAGATATAACTTACATATTTTTAGTGTAATGACCTGACATATTTCAACCCAAAAAAATCAAGATTTTTTTTTTAAAAAAAATGTAATAGTGCAATGGTCTCACCAACGAATGCATTCCAACTATACCAAGTACTAGACGGCCCCGCCTGAGCATGTCTTAAACTCCTAGTATCAAATCCAGTACGAAACCACCCTCAATAAATTCGATTGAACCATTACATAAAAGAAAGTATTAATCTAAGTCTTTCATTATTGACATTGTCCTAACCAAAATAAGCTTTAAGGAGTCAAGTTACGTATGCACCAACGTTTAATAGCTTCTTAGAACAAAGTTTGAGAATAAAGCATTCAAATAACAAAATTTTTAAGTTATTACTTATGTGAGTAAACACAATGAAAATTATTTATTTTAGAAATCAATTTAATAAACTAGATTTTTGGTTAAATCACTTAGACACATTATATTTTAGAAACATTATCAACATATGCCACTAAGAGAAATTAATTGAACATGAAATAATCACATTTAAGTATTAAATTATTAAAATAATTGTTTAAATAAATAGTCAATTATTATTGAATCTAAAAGGAGACAAATAACCCTTGGGATCTCGAAAACATCAGTCCTCACAACCCTCTCCAGCATCCTGCACTTGCTCCACAGATCACCTAGAAAATATTTTATTTTGAAAGCATGAGACTTTGAAAAGTCTCAATAAAATTCACATAGCTAATGCAAGATACAATACATAAAGCTTGCATAATATGCATCAATAACTAAAGAACCGCATTAAACATCTAATAGGCAGATAAACGATTTCACAAGATATTCATGCATTCATGATTCAAGAAAAACATATACAAGTATGATATAACAATTTTAAGCATTCATAACTTTATTCCAAATAAAATCAAAACATTTATTAATATGCATGAATCCATATAATTACATGAACATAATAAAAGTGCAGTAAAGTAAAGTGATCAAGTATTTTATATTTTACTTGATTACCAAGGCCTACCTGAGTATAACGTAGGATCAATACGAAATAGACTAGACTACCCAGGTATTTATTATGCAATGTATTTTAATTTTTTTGTGTAGTTACTGAGTCATATCCTCCAAGAGCGGAGTCAGAGGCTGTGAAAAGTAATGGCATGCTCCAAGAGAAATCTACCTAAGGACACAGAATCCACCACAATGATGATCATGATCACTCACTTCTGTATAAGTACTTTATGGGAATGCCCGCCTAGGATATAAGAAGCAGTTCTGGTCTTCCCTAAAATCTCTGGGATGGGGGACCGTCGAGGCATTGTCCCTCGCAACATACAAAAATAGGGCCCAGAGAGTTCATACTGTCAACTCTCACTCAGGTAAACTAAACATCTTTTTTTGGTTCAGCATACCTTGGTAAAGGCATACTCGAAAATATATCATAGGGTTATCTTTATCAATTAGGTCATAGGTAAATGCAACTACCATTTGGGCTAGTGCATTGCCATTTCACTATTCTCTCTCTAGAACTATAATTTATTATTTTATTAAGTACTCAAAGTGACCATGCAACCTTATGAGATTTATATTATTCGGCATGCATTTCATAAATACTGCATTTCAAAGCATAACATGTATTCTCATAACAAAGAATCATGTCAACATGCCATTTAATAATTTATTCATGCAGTATCACATAATGTCAATATTTAGAATAAACATTCATCAATTTCATAATTATGAATTAAACTAAGAGCCACAGTTCTAACATCACTATCAATTTATTTAGGTCTCGTGGCTAGAGTAGCTCGAACCAGAACAATTGAAACATGTTGCCAATTCATAATACAATCAATATGTCTATATTCATCATTTCACTTGCTTTGCAAATACAATCATGCTCATGATCATTTTTCATGAAAATAAACACACTCAATCTGTCATGATTGAATTTATTTTCATATCTTAATTATAAGGTGTGTAAGAGTCTTTTCCTCAGAAACATGACATCCATACACTACAAACATAGTAATCAAACTCACATTTATCGCTATCGTAAATATTTATATCAGATCTGATATGATTCAAAACTTACTTTATGAAAAGTTTAGGAAAAAATATCAAAACATAATTAAAGCCATAAACCCGAGTTTTCTGATAAGAGCTCCCATAATCCCTCATCGAGCAAATAGACCTGACTCCAATTAATATCTTGAATTTTCAGTACTCAAATCCTATCAGACTTAATTATAATAAACATTATAATATATCAATCACTGAATCCACTACAACCAACCTATAACAAAAAATACATAAGTCATTTTCCCCGATTCAGGCCCTCATGCTTCCTAAACCAAAAAGGCTTATATATTTTTAATTATGTTCAGTTGTAACCATACTTAAACAAGGTGAATACACATAACTTAATTCAGTTCATGTTGCACAAAACTTGTAAACATCATATCTCAATAATATATGCATTTGGAACTATCAAAATCTAAGAAAAAGCTCAAAATTAAACCCCAAATCGATTTTTGAGAAATTGGGGTCTTGATTCTCTCAACCACAACTTGCTAAATCTTTATTAAGTCAATCATAAATTCAGATATTAAACAAGCTAAACATGCTGAACTTGATCATATAAACAAAGGTGCGCTCTTTTGAAAACAAGCAAAACTGTCAATTTACAAAATAATCAAGATTTAGTCATATCTTTCAGTTACAACTTGCATAGATTACTATTCAGATGCTTTTAAAATATTTAGCCCTTTATTTATGATTTAGTAAGGTTTATAAACACTGATAGTATGCAGTATATATCAAAAAAATATTAAAACTACAAGATTCAAACATGTTACTACTTAATCATAAGCATAAGTCGTCAGAGAAATATGAATCCTTTATGACCTGCTTTTATAAAATCTATCACAAATAACAAATCATATATAAAATCACTATATTTTTATAATGACTATTTGTACCTGTCAAGAATACAATCCAATAAACAAACCTCAAAAATAATACATACATAAATAATTAAAAATCTTTTACAAAACCCTATTCTGACAGAGTTTCGATTCAGATGCTACAAGCTACAATATTTTTATCAGGTTAATGTTTTTCTTAGAATTTTTATAATTTTTTTTAATAAAACCCTTTTTACACGATCTGTTATTATATGTTAATCTTCACCCAAAATTTTTATAAATTATTTAGAGTCATTTTTCTTGAGCGTTTACATCTTTTATCAAAGATAGGTCGAAACAATCCTGAATCCAGAAACAGAAACTGAGCTCTATTAAAGCAAACGTTTCTCCCTTAATACGAATCTAAATCAGACAAAACAAGATTCTAAATTTAAGATCAAGATGCATAGATTAACCTAATATTTTTATTTAGGTTTTTTGGATTGATATTCAAAGAGATATTGATTTATTTTTAAAATTGGTCAGAAATAAATATCATTCATCACATATTTAGGTTTCTCAAAAAATGTTTTTGTAAAAACTCTTCTTGAGACCATAAAACCTTTGAAATCTCATTATTTTAGATTTATCAGATTCAATATAGATTGACTCATGAATAACACCATTAATAATCAAATTATGACTGAATCTAATATCAACCAACGAAGAAACTCTATTTAGGCATGTTTCTCAAAATCATTTTTATGAAAAACTCATAGTCCATCTTCTCTGAATCCAAATAACAATTATTTTTAAAAAGAAAATATGTATAATAGATCAAGACATGTAAATATATTACTGAAAATAAAAATAACTCAAATATGCATGCTTAATGTACATAAAAAAATATTTGCTACGTAAATCTTACCTAAAAAATTGATAGATCTTAAAGATAAATAGGAAATCGGGTAGTCCGATCTCTACACCACCACAAACACTGAAATATGTGCTTGTTTAATGGGTGTACAATCTACTCTAGACCTCCTAGATGTTTTAGGAGAAGAGGATAAACAAAGGAAAAAGAAGAGAGAGAGAGAGAGAGAGAGAGAGAGAGAGAGAGAGAGAGAGAGAGAGAGAGAGAGAGAGAGATTTTCTGAAAAAGTGAGGGGCGTATGAGAAGGGGTATATATATCCCTTCTCCACAGCCCAAACCTGATTAAGGAAGAACTCTTCCTCTCCAAAATCGTGTGGAGGGGAAGAGGAGTCCTTTTTAGAAAAAAATCCAACTTCTAGTCTCCTATTTCTTTAATTATTTGATTTTTTTCTAATTTTATTTAAGTAAGATTATTAAGTTTGACTATTCAACCAAAAACACTTAAAATTCTAACTAATATGAGCTCTTCTAGAGATGTTGGATGTCCGACCCTCTTAAATTTCTTGATTATTGTTTTAAATGAATTCTAATCTTAAAAATCTTAATTATCACCTTTATATCTTTATTTTATTTATTGGTCTAAATTTAAAACTAGATAATATTTTAAATCAGATAGACTCCTGGATCCAAATGGGGGTCCACATAGGACATCCTTTATGGGTCCAATCCATAACCATTGGATCCAAATAATATTTTAAATTGGATCCAATCCAAACAACCCCTTAGATCTATATTGGATCCAAATAGTGATTTTGGATCCAGAACTGAAGTCTATCCAAAACCACACAAACTTGCATAGTCTTTATACCTTAGTCTTTTCCGCTTATTCTTAAAATATTATTCATAATTTGAGACAAAGATTCATAATTAATCAAAATAAAAAATCAAGAATTCACAATTACAGTTATAAATGCATCAATAATCTATCATTTATTCATTTTAATTATCAAAAAAATCTCGGGTTTTACATTTAGCCCTTGATTAAATGATATAGATGTGAATTAGGGTGCAACACCTTTTTCACACATTCTTGAAGATGAAATAGTGATTTCACCAAACTTCAAGTGGTAGAACTCCTCTAGCTGAGTAGAGCTATTCAAACTTTCTTGAGATTGAATGGAAATGATCTACAACCCATGAGGGATCTGGAGCTCCGATATCAAATGTTGTGACCCTAAAAAAAGTACAGCAATGGTGGAAGCACAAGAGAGAGAGGTAATGGGGGCGACCTTCGGAAAGAGAGATGGATAAGGAGGAAGGCTGGGATGGTTTGGGGGTTGTGACAGAGTTACAATGAGGAAAAGCTCTAACTACAAGAGCTTAGAGCCAATTCTCTAGCCAGTGTGGCTTAGAGACCAAAGATATTACATCACAAAACATGAATACAAAATGAGAAGGCTTGGGTATTTATAAACCCTAAGCTAGTTAACCAACTCGCCACCTCAGCCTAACTAACTCAGTCACCTCAGTAGATTTTTAATGACTATTTTACCTATTACAAAGCACTATTTTCCAACCTAAGTCCCCTTGAACCCACCTAGGCTAAACCTTCTAGCCAATTTAACCAAACTAGGTTAGCCGACTAGTGTAAGTTGTCTTGTCTTGGCCATGATGTCCCATCAACCTACAAGTCACACATTCCAGGTGAGCAAAACACTAACAGATTGGCTCAGCCGTAATTACCAGAGTAAAGAATGAGTGTGAGAAATTTGTATTTAAGAAATGCATGGATTAGTATGTGTGCAGCTTTTAGGAAGCATTAGTCAAAACAAGCAGAAAATGATATAAATATATAGTTAAAATCTATGTGCTTTACTTAAAATTGACTATAATTTATATTTCATTGTATACACATTAACTTTGGAAAGCAAATCCAAACTTTTTTCAAGTATGAGGAAGGAATTTACAATTTCAATGTTCATTTTCTTATCAAGAGAAGTAAGTTTTTGTTTTCTTAAGACGAGAAACCCTCACTGAGAACCAGGTCACTTAATTGTAGGCCAAGGAAAAAACTCCACCATCACCAACCGCACATTGGCTGGCCACTGGTTGGTAAAACACTTGAGGACCCCTTGCCTACTAGGGAGTAGACTCAGTTTTTTTTTTCATTTTTAGGAGACTAGTTTCTTGCAAAATTTCAAGTGTATAGTTTCATGCTTTTGAAGAGAGCTCCTTATGAAGCGAGTTTCCAAGGTTTTAAGAAGCATATAGTGACTACAAGCTCAACGGGATTAAGTGAGATGGATGACTGGATGAGTTTTGAGCCATCACTATCATTGGGTAAAAGCATGCATGTGCACCCCTCTACCTGTGTTCCCATAATTTCTTTTTTGTGCTAAAATCTGCCAATGATCAAGATAAAGTATCCAATGCATATATCTCAAAAATATCCTTCCAACTTAGAGGTCATTGACCTATGATCCATCTCAAACTAGGCCAATGGTAATATCAAGAGTTTTGGGCCAGCAATCCAGGCCACACTGAAAAAAGGTTTTGGATACAGGTCCATAGAAAACACCAACCCGCATCCAGATCTAGCAAGGTCAACCATGTGATTCAAGTCCAATAGAAAACAACCCCATTTGATTTCCACTCATTTTACGATTCTAGATCAAAATCATGTTTAGGCAAAGAAAATAAAAGTCTGTTTTAGGTTGGTCCATATATTAGTGGTGTAAACCGATCAGATCTAGTTCAAACCCAGGTAGGACCAAACCCAGATCTGATTTGAGGTGCTGCTATCGGATCCGGACTGGGGTCTAGTCACACCCACCATAAAAAAAAATCATACCTAGGTCTTATAAGGACTGCATGAACCAGATATAAACTATATCCAGTAAAAAATAATATTTTTTTATCTTTTTTATATTGAAAAATAACAGACATTAGTAAGAACTCGGGTCATCTACATTGAAATTTCACAAACTATATCCGACTCTATATATTAATCAGACTCTTTGACTCCAATCCAGATTCTAATCAAACCTTCTTCATCACCAAATCCTGACCCTATAGGGTTTGGTACGGGTTGGGTCCAAATCAAAACCGACATATTACAACTGCACAGCAGCACAAGTGCATGATAGACTTGGTTGAGATTTGAATGGATGGATAAAAAGGTCATGTGGGCGAGAGGTAGGGGGGCAGAATGGGACATGTCTTGGTCAAGAAACAACGGCACCAACAAAGAAGAACAATAATTAATGGGATGGTGAGATTTGGGGGAGTAAGGTGGAGGGATGAAATGCAAGGAAGGGGAGTATCCAATGCAGGAGACGACCCACAAGATAAGGATGGTCCGTTGAACGCATCTTCTTCTTCAAATTCTTGCTCCTTTTTTAACGAGTCTGATGCCACACAACCCTCTAACCATATCCTCCATTATTCATGGCTTCACTCTTCCAATAATTAATAGAATTTCCACAGCATCACCGATCCCTATGCGTATGCCCCCATGAAACTTTCTCTTGTTTTTTTTTCTGACCTCTCTGTCATCCTTATGCTCCCACAAAGCTTAGTTTTTTTTTGCTGACCTCCCTCTCTATATCTGATCCCTATACTCCCATAAAACTTTCTTCTTTCTTTTTTATTTTTACTCCTGTCTCTCATCCCTAGACTCGTATAAAGCTTTCATTCTCTCTCTCTCTCTCTCTCTCTCTCTCTCTCTATATATATATATATATATATATATATATATATATATATATATATATCCATGCTCTAAAAAAAAATTCAACTTTCTTCTTCTTTTGACCTCCCTCTATAAAACTTTCTTCTTTACTCTCTTCTCTATGCTCCCATAAAACTATTCTCTCTCTCTCTCTCTCTCTCTCTCTATATATATATATATATATATGTGTTCCTATAGAACTATCTCAATTCTTTCTTTTTTCATCCCTTCACTCTTTTTCCTTCTCCCTCTGCGCTTGTTATGCTCCCATAAAACTTTCTTATTCTTCTCTCCTCTCTGTGAAGTCATAGCCATAAATTCAGTTTCTTAACGCATTTTGCACCACCTTCTCTCTTGCTTCTGTGCTGTGAACTCTTTTCCTTCTTTGGTCATGTCGTCCTCCGAATTCGTGGAGACCACCATGAGGGAGTTACCGTCAGATGGGTGCAAGATTCCGACCGAGTTCAGGCGAGAAGAAGATGGTCGTGGTGGTGGTGAGTGCCAGATTCCAACAAGTCGGGAGGGTGGAGTTGGAGAGGAGGAGCAGGAGGATGGCTACCGGACTCCGACTTCTCCGGCTCATAGGATACCCGAGCCGTTGGAGTGCCCACCTGCACCGAACAAGCCTAAGAGGGAATCACGGTTGAAAAGGAGAAGGGCGGAGACCGACTTCCCTGAGGTGGATCCCGACGAGATAGAGCATTTTCTCCGGCAAATTCTCACCAGCTTGTTGGTGGAGAGTGGCCGGAAGATCAGAAAGGTTAGAGGAGATTGAATTTGTAAGAAAGAACATAGGGAAATAACGTATTTTTGTTTTTTCTTTTTAAAAATAATGTATTTTTTGTTTCAAAAAAGTATTGTTCGCTATCATATTATTATTGTTGTTGTTATCATCTTATTATTATTATTTTTAGGATAATCAGGGAAAAACCACCTTACTCGTGAGATCATTGGTGTAGAAAACACTAAGCCCCCTTGCACACCAAGGAATGTGCACATCTTTGGCCTCGCAGCAAAAAATGCGCACTCGAGGGTTTCGAATTCATGATGTCCCTTGAACTTAGTGACATTCACAAGTCGCCCCTATCAGATGAGCAGAGCCCTCATGAGCTGTTATTATCATTACTGTTGTGGTGGTGATGGTAGTGGCGGTGGCCGTATAATAATTTTTCACTATTTTGAACAAATTATTGTGATTATTATTATTATAATTATTATTACTGTTAGCATTATTGATTTTGCTGCTATTACTAGTACTAATACTATTGTTGTTGTTGTTGTTGTTGTTGTTGTTGTGGTGCCTACAGCTTTTGCTGGTGATGCTTGCTTTCCTGTAGTAGCATTAGTATCATTTGCAGTGCTAGCAGTAAAAAAACACAGAGTACTTTTTAACTGTGGAATTTTTAGCAATTCCTGGTAAAAACATGAGGAAAAAAAAAAACAATTCTTGTTAGTAAAAAATGTTTTGATGCAGATTCAGTGAGTAAAGAACCTTGTGGTTCATGAAATTTTAATAAAATGTGAAATTTGAAATTTGTTTAGTGCTGCTGGTGGTAGTAATAGAACCATGCTCACTGTTTAATGGGGAATTTTTGGCGTTCTTGGTAAAACATGAGATGGAATAATCAAAATATATTAGTGAAAAAAATTGGTTGCAGTTTCGGTGAATAATGAACATTTTTGTTCATGAAAAACTAATAAAATGCAAAAAAAAAAAAAAAGTAGAAAAACTCAAGTTGCTGTACTATGGATTTTTCATGGATGGGTGCTAAGAGTAGTGTTTACCGTAAAATTCTCCCTATATTTGTGATCTTAGCTGAGTCTACGTTAACTAGAAGGTTCAAATTTAGTGTTTTTTTTTTCTATGGATCACTGGAGAAGACCACTTCACTCGCAATCTCATTGGTGTAAAAACTCCGGACCCCCCTTGACCACCAAGGACTACACCCAGCTCTAGGGATGTGTACTTGTGAGTTTCAATCGCAACATACATCTTTTTTAGATTGGTGACATTCACAAGTCATCCCTACCAGATGAACAGACCCCTCATTGTCCATTGACTGTTTAGTTTTGCTTTGTGATAAGGGTGAAAAAAATCATCTCTGTAGTTTTTTTCAATCTTTATTTTTCTTTAAAATTATAGATTTGAGTTGATTTTTTCATCACCACTGTTCCAAATTCTGTATTCGTTTTTCATACATTACATATGCATTGTTTTTTATATACCTAATTTCGTATAAAAATCATATATTTATATATATGAAGTAATGGCCAGGTGCCTGACACTTTTTTTACCTACCACCAGTGGATAGGAGGTTTTCAGGTTCTTTTTAAAAAATCTGACCCTATATATGTGTTCTGCATGATCAATTTGCTAAGGAATCATAATTGGATCATGTTTTTTTTTTAGAAAAAAGATGGTTTTCAGGTTCTTTTTAAAAAATCTGACCCTATATATGTGTTCTGCATGATCAATTTGCTAGGAAATCATACTTGGATCATGTTTTTTTTTTAGAAAAAGATGATTTTTTAAGAATTAGATATTTTTAAATTAGAGATGCTGATTTTGGAATCTTATAAATACCTAACTTGGTGTTGGAATCAGACAATCCAAAAGTCGATTCCCATAAAATCAGATTTTAGAAAAAATAGAAACAATATTTTCAAAGCTCAGTAGGGATGCAGCACAAAAAACGTCAGGCACCCACCCATTACTCTACATGTGTTTATGCATATATAGGTGTGTTTATGCATATATAGGTTAAATCATTAAGTTATAACTTAGGACAAATTAAGAACAATGTTTAAATACTGAAGCACTTTAAGACAAATATTTCCAAAAAAAATCCATTCTAGTTTTTTGGTTTATAACAGTTTTAGTTTTTCTGAATTTAACTCAGCCAGTCTTGATTTGTCACCCGGCCAAGTCAATGTTAAGACTCAGATAAGTTTGCTCATTATTGACTCATACTAATTTCTTGACTTGCCGTAAGAGATAACTCAGCCAATCACGAGTTGTCACGCCAAGTTTGCTAACTATGGTCATGATTTAGTGTAAATACAAAGGAGAAAGGGCCTCACTTCCCATCCCAAATGCATAAATGCCCACCCCAGCCGAGATTCCAAACAAACCAACAAGATAGTTGACCAAGATTCTACCTCAGGACCAACAAATGCATAAACACCTATCCCAATACCGAGATTCCAAACAAGCATTTTTTGACTTTACAATTCCCTCTAAGTTCAAATGACTTATAATGCCTCAAAAGTAACCATGCATTTTAAAAAGTACTTGTTTCAAGGATACTTTAACCATTTTAATAAGGTTGAATTTAACTAATGTTAAACCCAATTTAATGTTAGAATAACTCATATATATATATATATATATATATATATATATATATATATATATATATATATATATATATATATATATATTCGCATGTTCATACAAAATATGAAAGCTTTAGTGGTGATCACGACCGTTGCCAAAGCTCATATTTTTGCCCAAACATTTAGTGGCAGTCAAAGGTTGCCATTAAATGTCTTTTTAACATACACTTGGAAGCACCTGGGTGCGTCCGATTTTCATCTGACGAAATGGGGTTTGACAATACCCCCTTTTGTGTGTGTGTGTGTGTGTGTGTGTGTGTGTGTGTAGGAACAAAAATAACATTAGACAACCTTACTCAATCGAACGAGTGGACACATGGATCGTATGTCTACTTGCAAATGCCGCTAAAGGCCCTTTGGGTGTGAAAAAAGTGCATCATTGATCGTGTGCTCCGTGTTACACCCCCCTCTCTCTCTCAGAGAGAGAGAGAGAGAGAGAGAGAGTGAGTAAGTAGCTGACTACAAGGAAAGGAGGGTTTTCACGTTGTTTTTTCTAAAATCTGACAATACAAATGAGTTGGCATGGTCAATTTGTTAAGAAACCACACTTGGATTGTGACTTTTACATTAAAAAAGATAATTCTTTAAGCCTTAATATTTATGATATTTATAAAAAAATTACACTATCAATTTTCAAACCTTATGAAAACCTACTTGCTTAGATTTGAATGATGCAAGAAACCATTCCTATAAAATCATACGCGTAAAAAACATTCGTCTGGTCAGATTTGAGAAAAACATGAAAAATAACCCTTCAAAAACCCCATAGGCAGTGGTAGGCACAAATGAGTGTAGGCAGCCACCCAAGTTGCCAAGAGTGTTCGGCCCGGTCTAATTAAGACCATATTTTGGGTTTGCCAATCATATGCATGATATAACTCAAACTTTATGGAACACAAATTTGATAATCAAAGTATACAAATAAAGACTCTTAGCAACTAGATCACCTTTGCACAAATTTGATAATCAGAGAAACCTACATTGTCCCAACACAAGGTGACGTACACTAACTACCCCTGCCAGAGCCCTCGGTTGATTCTAACAAAATAATTTTAAAAGGTTAAAGCTGAAACTTTTTAGTATTTGAGAACAAAAAAAAGCGCATACACACAAGTTGGCTGCAGGAAAATTCAATTACAAAGTTGCTAAGATTAGATCTCTGTTGGATTTTAAATCCACCAAAAAGACTTTATTTGATCGTTAAACTTGTTCGTGCTAAATAATTGAAAAGATCAGAAACAAAACTTGATGTGAAAGCATACCGGAATCCATTGGTGCTTCGGTAGATCTTTTACGGGTATGATCTTCCAGAACCTCTATACGTGGCCTTGCCTTCTTCTTCAAACCTGATGAAAGAGGGACAATTTTCTTTCTTGATGGAAAGACAAAAGAGGACAACTAGTATATATGGTTTTGGGGACCATAACCTAATTGTAACTACTTTATAATTTTTTTTTCAATTTAACCCATCATAAAATTGAAAATTGATAAATCAGAACACATAAGGTCTCTACACATAATATAACTATACCATATGAGATATCATATGGCCCAAACGTATGTAATCACTTTGTATGGGCCTCATTTATCAATTTGTGATTAAACATATGTAGGCCCACATGATTCATGATTTATCTAACAATCTCTACTAAACATACTTACATACTAAATATAAAACATAATAAACAATTTGTGTAATTTCATGATGCCTTTATGATCCTCTAATGAATGCATTACATGCCCCCACTCTCCCTCTCTCTCTCAGGCATGTTTTTTTTTTAAGAAAAATATTCAATAGATTAGATAAACAAGCATTAAGAACAAGAAGAGTGACGAGATGTCAAACTTCATGTTGTACAATCATATTCAAACACAAAGAAGACCTAGCACTTTCAGCTGAAGCCATTTGAATTGAATTCGAAGACGCAGTTCACGCAAAGGCTGAAGATGCTAACAAATAACTTGTTGCATTAACTCCAAATGACAGACACCCATTCCTTTGAAGCCTTTTCATTCACATCATTATTTTGTTTAATGGCTAAATGTACCCTAACAGTGAAACAACCATGAAGTCGACAGGGGCATCTCCTTTCATTTAGATCGAAATGTGTGAATGGATTTACCATTAGAAGATTAATACACCTGACTAGGATTCTTGAACAAGGTTGCATTAGAAAGCACACTGCACTAGTACATTGTTTATGCAATAATCCGTTGTTTGCAGTATTGTGGATGATATTTGGGAAACCCACTTCAAGTACAGTTTCTAACCTGTTGGGCATCTAACTGTGCATTAGGCTCATCAACCATGCATGGTCTTGGTGCTTAAGTTGCCAATCTTTTGCCCCAGATGGATCTCTCTCTCTCTCTCTCAAGAAAATTCGTGTAAGGACTATCATATATATATATATATATATATGCACCATAATAATCTTCTTTTCAGGATTTTCTTGACAAAGGAAAATCCCATGATAAATTAAAAAGTTTTGTTATTTCTTGAGAAAATCTCATGATAACATTGGTAAATTTTAAATATATGAAGATAAAAAACATAAGAAAATATTAAATATATAAATATTGCATTAGTAATATGAAAATGCTTAGTTACTGGAAGCGCTTCCCTAAGGGGGGAAGCTTCGAAAGCAGGAAGAGCCCCGCTTCACTCCAAAGAGGGAAGCATGGGGGATGTGCATTTCCCACTCGCTTCCCTCTCACATCCTCTTTGTCTCTCACTCATCTCTTTTTTGCTTCCCATTTGCTTCCTCTCATTTTTGCCTCGCGTTTCCAATGGTGCCCTTTGTTTCTTTATTATTTTTTGTATTTTTTATGTTATTGTTTTTTTTTTCTCCATGTTTTTCCTTTGTTTCCCCCTTGTTTCCTTCACGTTTCTTTTTTCCCTTTTCACAACCTTTCATAATTGCTTCCAAAATGAATCCCTTTTCACGCTTCATACTACTTTTTAACACTCACTTCTCTCGCTTCTGCTTCACTCAATGCTTCTTGTATCCATTTCACGTCTCCTAACTATGTGATAATATCTCAATAAAAGCATGATATTGTCAAAATAGGTAACATTTTGAAAATATTGTGCTGTATTTGGGATTATATCAGTTTTTGGAAATCTCTTGATAAAATAGCAGGATTTTAAACCAAAAAAATGGTTCATATTTGTGACTATGGTATGTACATTAGGGCAAACATCAGAGGCCTCGAATGTCACAAGTTCAATTCCTCCTGGTATCAAACCTGCCATAGGTACGGAGCAACATTATGGGGCCAGTCCACTTTCCTTGGGTTTAACACTATAAGTTGGGGTCAATTAGGGCTCGAAAGTGGTGGGTTCTTCCTCATCCAAAAAAAAAAGTTGCTAATCTTTTGACTCAAGTTGCTACCAATCATGCACATGATGATGATCATCATCAGGGGCCTTGGCCCATCTACATGGATATTGCATGTCCTTTTCCTCTATCACTTCCATCTAAATTTGAAATCTCTCTCTCTCTCTCTCTCTCTCTCTCTCTCTCTCTCTCATTGCTCTTCTTATTCTCTAGATTCACTACAATACATATAAAACCAGACTCTTTTTTTTTAAGTAAAAACAACCCATAATATGTAGCTAGAAATTTTCATTTAGAGGACAAAATCAAAACAATTCATAGATGTAGCAAGGATTTTTTTTTGTTAATTTATCAAAGCAATTATCGAATTTCATACATTCATTTCTTTCTTTTCCTTTGCATGCATGTTGTTTATACCTTGCACTGTGCAACATTTAATACTTATTGTCGCGATGTACCCTTCATGGTCATTCAGAATCACATTAATGTGATCCTGTTCTCATGCCTGTCATAATGTAACATAAATGGAAGATTTCTATTTATATTATGTAATAATTGTACTATTAGTTGTGGCCTTTATCACTCTTTGATTGCACGTTAAACTTTTAAGTGTACTCTCTTTTCATGTGGCTACAAAGTTCACATTTATTTTTTCCAATTTTTCATTTGCTTTTTGCCCTAATAAACAAATACATGCAAACAAGCATGCACAAATCGTGTAGGCAAGTGCCCGTTAGTGTGCATGTGCATGTGTTTGCAAATTGGCACATGTACTTATCTATTCACAGGCTTAGTTCACATTTACTAGGGATAAATCTCTGGTGTGGAAACAAGCAATATAAGTAAATTTTTTTTTTGGATTATTTATAACCCGAAGAAACCACACCCGACACGAAGATCTGGTCGCACTGGCTCAGCCTGCCATACCTATGGTTGTCGGCCCGGCAGTGTAAAACTCGGAAGCTAGGCCCCTGCCCTGGAGGTCTATGATACACATTGGCTTGTGCAGAAAGGTGATGCCCATGAGAATCGAACATTGCCCCTCTAGCAGCCAAAGCCCCACACCACTATGCCAACCCCCCTTGGGTTTTTTTTAAGTAAATCTAACCTCACAAATATGATCTACATGGTCTGTTTGGTGGGGAACAACTTTTAAATCACCAGAGTCTTGGTGTGTGTACCGGATTTATTGGTAATTCAAACATCAACAGCCAGAAATGCATTGAATTTTCAAAACTTCAAAAAAGGTATTTTTATGTCAAAAAAAAAGATCCAAGGGTCCATTTTCTAACAAATTGGCTATGCTGAACATATCTGTTGGGTTAGATTCAGTCAAAACAACTTGCACTTATGAGTTTCTAACTCATTGATACTGTTTGCACATCTGCACCAAAGATTTGCCTTATATTTGTGGGCAAATATTTGCTATTGTCAACAGTATGTACAATCTAGTAAAAAATTTCCATGTTTTTCAAAACTCTGTCTTTTTCGCAAAACCTAACCTTGTGTGTTCTACATAGTTTGGTTTCTTGTGGAAGATTTGTTTTGGATTATGCAATTGTATCATGTAAACAGGTTTTCCAAGTGTTAAAAAAAAACGGCTCACAATGAACTAAAATTTCTCGACTTGGAAAAACATACCGTGCTAAATACTTCTACGGCATTAGATTGGCTAGATTAAGCTTGAACCCATTATTTTTAAGTAGATAATATAGTGGAATGGGTCTGTGCTAAACCCATTTGGTGCTAAATCGGAGCTAAAGCGCATTGACCATCCATCGCCCTCGTTGATGGTCAGCGTGCAGAAAAAAAAATTACGTCAAAAACCCTTTACTGGCACACTAAAAGGTCCCTTTAAAGGTCTGAGACCTTTACTGGCACTTTTAGTGTGCCAATAAAGACCTTTTTCAAAAATGCGCCCAGCTTTTAGTGACGCAGTAAAAAAGCCAGTAAAGGTTTTTTGCCTCAAAATTGTGTTTTTGACATGTTTTTTGTGTTTTTGTGCACTGACCATCCATCAATGCCCGTGATGGACAGTCAATGCACTTAAGCTCCGATTTAGCACTAATGTAGTTTAGCACGGACCCATTATTCTTTCTCTCTCTCTTTATATATATATATATATATATATATATATATATATATATATATATATATATATATATATATATATATATATATATATAATGTATGTGTAGAGAGACAGATAACTGAATATATTAGGCTCCCTTTTCTCGTTCTTTCCTGTTAGGCTCCATAGTTTGAAGTGTTTTATGATAGATCTGAACCGTTAGATGTGTTTAACATGCTTGATTTAGTGAGAATAGACTCTTGAATCTTGTTTTTTATGAAAAAATATATTTTTATGAGCCAGGAAAAATTGATGCTTTCATAGCCATGATTTTGGATCATCAAAAAACCATGTATACAGTTCAGATTTCGAAGATCCAAAAACTGGTTCCCACTAAAGAAACCTATAGATCACATCTATGGTGTTAGATGTAAGAAAAAATACAAAAAAATATAATTTTTGAAGGAGCCTAACCGGGCAGAATGAGAAAAAGGGCAGCACCAGCACATTACTAATATATATATATATATATATATATATATATATATATATATATATATATATATATATATATGATAATTCTTGATACAAGATATTATAGGTAGAGGTGCACACAAGGTGAGTTTGAGCCAAGCCTAGGTTGTTCGAACTCAGCTCGCTTCAAAATGCCCCTGTTGAAGTTCGGCTCGCGCCCAGAATTGAGTTTGAATAAGATTGAGCTTGAATGGCATTCCAAAAAGGTAGAGTTCAAACCCCAACCTATCTAAAAGTTGCACAAACGCCACAAATGGCACACCACTATGCCAAAATTGTTTATTGTGATGCAAAAAAAATACAAATACTAAAATTCCCTTCTAGATTATAGTACATCAAAAAAAGTAAATGGCACAGATTCAAACGCAGCACCTACTGAAGAAGAGACTAACAGCCTACCCATTATGGTAACAATAACTTTTTGCTTTTATTTTGCAAACCTATTATATTATATATACTTTATGTGAGCTTCATCGAGCTTAACCAAGTTCAGCGACTTGATCAAGTTTTGCACGTTTATGCACACAGCCTAGACTTGTGTGCAAGTTAGGCTCGTTTATATTCACGGATGAGCTCAAGCCGAACTTAAACGAGCCAAGCTCAAGCTAGCTCGGCTCGTCATGCACCCCTAATTGTAGGTAAGTCATGTTTTTAAAGTAGATAGTATGGTAAAATATACAGTAGAAGGGTAGAAGCCAATTCTCTCATTAATGGAGACTCCCACGTCCCAAGAGGTGAAAAGGGGGAGGCATTGTAAGGAAGACCTCATCGACCTGTCAACAGTAAAAGAAGGAAGGCGTCCACTCAAAAAAAGGCCAATGATCGAACATCTTGGAGGAGAAAGCCATTGAGGAAGGTGTCAAGATGACTGGCTGGGAGAAAGTAATCTCCCCCCAAACCCCAATCCATGAAGATAGTTGCATGGAATGTTAGACTGTGGGTGCACAAAACCATTGCTGAAGTTCTGATCAAGCAAAGGGTAGATATCACATTCCCACTCTAGCCAAAAGTAAGGAGGGAGGCTACGCTGTTGCCAAACATATTGAAGGAATTCCCAAACTTTCAAGGTTGAGAGGATCTTTGAAGTTTGTAGCGACAACTTATGGAACCCGAACAGAGGAGAGGGCGGTGCTTGAGATTGTTAATATCAAAAGGCCTTTTGTCTATTCAAGATTCTAATAACCTTGTTATTCTCAATCCATCTATACGAGGTTTTCAAGATTTTGTTCATCAGCATCACCTTTACCCAATTCCTTTTATTGGAGAGCGTTACTCTTGGTCGAATAGGTGTATTCGCCTATGCTGTAGAGTTCTTGACAGGATTTTTGTCACTCCAAATTTGCTGGATCTCATTCCCGATCTTAAGTGTGTCTTGCTGGCTTCCTCTATCTCGGACCATGATCAGTTAATCACTATTTGGGGGATGGTTTTAAATACGCCAGGAGTTTTGTGTTTGAACAATGGTGGCTTTAGGAACCAGACTTTTACACTATTATTTCAGACTCTTGGAACAAACCCTCCAATGAGCAGTGGGCAACTATCTGGTGTCATGAGAAACTGTCTCGTCTCGCTAAGGATATCAAAGCTTGGCTCCATAATTGAGATGTGGTTAAATTTCAGCAAATGGCTACTTAGGAGCAAGAGATTTCAGCATTGTATCAAACTATATCTTCCCCGGAGTCTCTATCTGATTCACATCTGCAGAGTTTGCAGGCCAGATCTATTGAATTATTAACGCTTTTAAAAAACTGGAGGGTTAAAGAGGAAATTAGATGGAAGCAACGAAAAATGGTGAAATGGCTTGCGGCCAGAGCCGGTAATACAAAATTTTTTCACTCATATGCTTCTCATCGTCATAGGAGGAATGTCGTCCCATCAATCACCATTGAGAGTGCTTCATACCTTAATCAATATGTTATTTCAGCTGTCACTCAGTATTTTAAAGATTTATATTCTGTTTCACTTACTGCGAAGGGTGTCATTGGTCCTGTTTTTGTTGGTTTGATTCGGCAAGATCAAGCCAGAATTATGCAAATGAAGTTCTCTGAAGATAAGATTTTTAAGGTCATCAAAGGTTTGTCGGGTGGAAAGCTCTAGGTTCTGATGGGTTTCATGTGGATTTCTTCAAAAAATTTTGGTCTTGTGTGAAGCCTGATGTTATTAACATGTTTGATGAGTTCTATCGCAACTCCAGATTGCCTATTCAAACCCACTTGGCAATTATTTCTTTAATTCTGAAAGAGGATGCTGCCACTGATATCTCTAGGTTTCGCCCGATTTCTGTTATGAGTACTCTTTATCGGATGATTGCCAAGGTGTTGGCTAATAGGTTGAAGGTTGTAGCTCACCAATTTTTTTTGAACTCTCAGTTCTCCTTTATCCACAATAAGAGGATTCACCATTCATTCATCTTGGCATCTGAAGTCATTCACTCCTTACATCTTAGTGGCCAACCCTATTTTTCTCTTAAATTAGATTTTCATAAAGCCTTTGATTATGTGCATTGGCCCTTTTTATTTCAAATGTTATCCAATTTTGGCATTGGTCGTCATTTTTTTGGGTGGGTGAGGGAATTGGTCTCTAATGCTCATGCCATGATTAAGATTAACGACACTAGAGGTGGCTAGATCAAGTTGGGGCGTGGATTAAGGCAAGGCTGCCCTCTCTTGCCTTTGTTGTTCAATGTCATTGCTGAGGGTCTCGTGGTGTTGCTCAAGCGTGCTACGGAGAAGCGCCTGATAGATCCTCTAGATGTTCCAGATTTTTCGGACCATATTCTTATTTATGCTGATGATATGATTATTTTTGGGCGAGCAAACGTGCAGCAGATGCTTAGAATCAAGCTTATTCTTCAGTTCTTTCTTTCTCTTTTTGGGTTTTCCCTAAATTATAGCAAATGCTCTCTTACTATGTTCAATGTTCAGTCTCCTATGCTTGCAGCGGTTCAACGGATTTTTAATTATGCAATCTTTGAGTTGTCGATGACGTATTTGAGCCTGCCGTTACAAATGAAGTGTCTCTCTTCCGTTGCTTGGGCTCCAACTATTCAAAAAGTGAAAAACAAGTTTTTTTCGTGGCAGGCGTCTTATCTCTTCATTGCTTGTCATCTGACTTTAATCAGACATGTTCTTTCTTCTATCCCTGAATTCTTTATGTCAATGTTCGTGATGTCTGTGGGCGTGGAGTAGCGGATTTTGTCGTTTAATGACGGATTTTCTTTGGTTTGGATGTCAACTTAAGAGTAAGCGCCATTTGGTTGGTTGGCGAACAGTGGTGTTACCTAAGCATATGGTTGGCTTAGGTGTTTTTGCTCCAAGACAGAGAAGTATTGCTCTTTTGGCCAAGCAGTGTTGGATAGCCCATCAACCAGGTTCTCCATGTGCTCATTTGCTTCATGCTAAATATGATGCTCTTGATTTATCTCATTTTCATCATGGAACCCGGGGGTTGGCGATCTCGCACTTGCGAAGCATGTGGTTGAGAGCCTTATCGTCCTTCAGAGATCAAAATGGGGATGCAAAAAATTATGATCAGTGGTTGCAATGGGCGATTGCACCAAATGGTGTGTTCCACACCCACAAAGTGTATAGATCGTTGCTCCCCCCAGGGGTAGATTGGCTCCCTGAGTGTGAGTTATGGGGTAAGGGCCCTTCCCCAAGATCTCGGGTCTTGGCTTGGTTAATTTTGCATGATAGAGTTCAGACTCACAGTTATTTAAAGAAGTTGGACTTTCAGTTTTCAAGTTGGTGTGTGTTGTGTCAAGCTGCTGAAGAAACTACTTTTCATTTATTCTAGTCCTACCCAATCTTTGTGGCCCTATTTAATAGGACGTGGAGATCTCCGAACGTAATTGTCAAAGAAAAGTCTTTTGCGCTTAATCTGCTCCTGGGGCCTATTGAAATTAGACGATGCAAGCGGTGGAGATTGATCTGGAAGACATGGTTGCTTACTACTTGATAGTTTGTTTGGATGGCATGCAATGATGCTACTTTCTGTCAAATTTTGGTCATCCTTAATAATCTTGTCCATAAAATCATGGTTGATGTATATGTGATTCTAAGTATGCATCTTAGAGACCTCTCCTTCCGTCTGAACAACATTCACTCATTGGTGGTTTCTTCTAATCCAACTGATCCTGGTTGAGTTTGGCTTTGTTGTTTGTTGCTAGTTGTCTGTAATTTCTTTTTCTTTAGCTTTTGTTTTTCTATATTTTAGTTTTGTTTTCTATTTTGTTCGGTTCATGGGTTCAACATTTTGTTGATCTTCATGAGTGATAATGTTGATCTTCTCTCTCTCTCTCTCTCTCTATATATATATATATATATATATATATATATATATATATATATATTGATCTGTCTCTTCGAGGATGCCTGACTGAGCCTTATTTTTTATCTTGCAGTTAGAAGACACAAAAATAGGTCTCTCTCTCTCTCTCTGCTTGGAATGGGAAGAAGATGGTCATGCAGTAGTGAAGGGTTTACCAATTTGGACTCTCTCTCTCTAACTTGCAGTCGGAGGCAAAAGAAAGAGGGAAATGAAATGTTTACAAGAACAAAATGTTTTCTGGTTCTAGGCATTACTATTTTCTTATGTAGGTTCATATGGATGTTTATAGGAACGAAATGTTTTCCTTCTTTTGGCTTTAGTTGTTGAAGAGAATTCTCATATGAATTTGTGGGGTTTTATATTATTTCTGAAAAGGCCATGTGAAATTATTGGGAACCTACTTCTCTCTATGAAATGCTCATCCCTGCTTACTAAAACCAACTTTGTCTACATTCTGTTGCAGACTCTTGTGAACCTCATACCGAGTGGTTGCTTAGTGGGAATTCCACTTGTTTACTTTGTTGCTTGTTTGACCTTGCTGCACTATGGAAAAATGGTGGATAAGACTCCATGAGAACTACAGAAGGATAGGGGAGGGAAGATAGGGGAGACAGGAGGGAAAACAAGGGAATGGGGTTAATGATGCAAGAGCACCGTTAATTCACTTTTTTTTGTGGGGCCCAACCAGGACAGGTGTTGCACTCTGGTTGTGTTTGAGATTAACAATCTCAAACATCGTTTGATATGATCCCCTCTCGGTCCAACCAGTTCTGGCTGCATTTTGAGATTAACAATCTCAAACAGTGTTTGATATGATCTCTCCGAACAGAGTATCGGTGGAGATAGTGCTGGCCACCGATCGAGTTGCTATCATTCTTGTGGAAATTCAAAGGGAGACTGTTGCAAGGTTTCCTGTATAGATTTGATAGAATACATGTTTGCAAAGTTCAATTTTTTTTTGGCCAAAGTCGATAGCTATATGTAAATCCTAGAAAGACCATCCCCCGGACTGACGATCTCTAGTAGATGATTATAACCTATTTTAATCACTTTTTTTTTACAACATTAATACACTATTAGGTTGGGATGCACACGAGCTGAGCTTTGGTTGGCTTGGCTCGGCTTGAGAAAAAGAATTGGTTGGTCAAGCTCGGCTCGAGCTCGAAAGCAATTTTCAGAAGAAAGAAAAGTGGTGGGATTTGAACCCAGTCTACTTTCAAAAGAGTCCAAAGACTTACCCAATAAGTTAATAAAGATATTAAATATATATAATTTAATTTTTTATATAACTATATGAACCGAGCTCAATCGGCTTTATCGGAACTTGACTACCCGCTCAAGCTCGTTTCATTTATGTGTACCAAGCCTAAACCCTTATTCAAACTCAGCTAATTTATTTTTCAAACGAGCTCGAGCTAAGCTTAAACGGGTTGAGCCCGATCCAAGTCCTAGCTCGGCTCTTTGTGCATCCTTACTGTTAGGGGTTTTCCTAACTCTAGCTTACCAATAAAAAAAGACATTTAAAGGTATATGTGATAATTCTTGATTCAAGACTTCAGGTAAATCATGTGTCTTATTGATATTGAATGCCTATGTGTGTTCATGCCTGAACATCCATATGTAATGCATGTCTTTTTTTTACAGAGAAAGTTGGGGTTAGGCAGACCCTACCAGTTATACAATTATACCAATGAGATTCAAACTTGCAACGTCCCAAAACAAGGTGACTTGCACTAAAATGCTCCTGCCAGAACCCCGTTGGTTCATATGCGGATGCGTGTCTCCCCACATGTAAAATTGTGTATATGTGTGTGCGTGTAGAAATATTTTTAACTGATTGTTTGATGCCTAGTTTATTGGGTGGAGGAAATATGCTAATGTATTATTATTATATAGGAACAAGGTGCATGTAATGCCCTCCCGCACTAGATAGTAAGTCCCATTAGAGTGCCCTAATCCACAAATGACACCCCACCAGAATGATCCCAGGGAAAATCAATCCTAGGAGAGGGCACCAAAAGATGATAATTCTTGATTCAGTACTGTAAGAAATTCTCTAGTCTCCTTAACACCATCTGTGCATGTTTGCATGATGAACTCAAACTTTGGCTCTAATGGGTTGGGAAAATTGAAAATTCGACAGCATTGATTCAAGATCATGTGAAATTCTCTTTCTTTCTCTCTCCATGATATTAAATCTGATAAAATGCAAGTGCCGATATTTGTCAAATGTATCCACTGGAAACATGTTAATTGGATCATCCAAGCTTTGTCCATGGATTTGCCTGCCCTTTCTGCACTTATGTTCCTTGGTCAAATCAAAAACACTCACAGGTCTCTCTCTCCCTCTCTCTCATGCAAAGGTACACATCTAAAATTATACAAGATTAACATAAACATGACCAAGATGAGGATTGAGACCCCCCATACAAGGAGGTTTTACATGAGACTAAGGGTGCGTTTGCTTTTGGCCCAACCCCCGTGAGAATCATTCCCTCACTTGTGTGAGAAAATTATTCTGACAACACTACAAGAAAAATGTCAATTAGTGACAGAAATTTACGATGAAAATAATTCGTCGCAATTTTACGACAGATTAGCGAGAGAAAATGAGCCATCCCTAAAATTGAAATTAGTTGCGGGATTTGCGACGAAATAATTTCGTCGCACAATTCGTCGCTACTTAGTGATGGATTAGCTACAGATATTATTCCGCCACAAAATATATAAGAACTTTGCGACAGATATTATTCCATCGCTAATTAGCGTCAGTATTGATAATGGAATCGTTCCATCGTGAATCCGTCGTTAATTTTCGATGTAAAACACCCATCTAGGGCATGAAATTGTGTTTGATCTCTCTCTCTCTCTCTCTCTCTCTCTCTCTCTCTCTCTCTCTCTCTCTCTCTCTCTCATGTTGCTCGCCCTGGCCATCTCCCACTTTCCGGCGACCGCCCCGACCACATCCCTCTCTTCGGCGACCGCCCCGGCCCCCTCTTTTTCTCTGGTGACCGCCTCGGCCCTCTCTGCACCCGCTCTTCCACCTACCGCACCCTCGTTGCTCGCCCCGACCACCTACCGCTCTTCAGCGATCATCCCAGCCACCTCCCACTCTCCGGTGACCGCTCCGACCACCTCCCGCTATCCGGCGACCGCCCCGGCCACCTCCCGCTATCCGGCGACCACCCAGACCATATCTGCCCCCGCTCTTCCGTCGATCACCCCCGCTCTCTGGTGACCCACCGACAGGAAAGTATGCCGGTGAGCTCGCCTCTCGTACCAGCGCCTCCCCTCTGTCCCTCTTTCTAACTTGTCGGTAGGGGACCCGCCCCCTACCGCTGGTATTTTTTGGTAGGGGGTCGGATCCCCTGCTGCTGTTATTTTTTGGTAGGGGGCGGACCCTTGCCCTTGTTTAAGCAAGGGCGGCAAGGGATTTGCCCCCCCCCCTGCCGCTGTTATTTTTCGACAGGAAGGCGGACCCTCTGCCCTTGTTTAAGCAAGGTCAGGAGAGGATCTGCCCCCCCCCCCACTGTCGCTGTTATTTTTCGGCAGAGGGGCAGACCCTCTGCCCTTGTTTAAGCAAGGGCGACAGAGGATCCGCCCCCTTGCAGCTGGTATTTTTTGGCAGGGGGGGGCGCCCCTATCCTTGTTTAAGCAAGGACGGCAGAGGATCCGCCCTCCCTGCCGCTGGTATTTTCCGGCAGGGGGGGCAGAGCCCCCTGCCCTTGTTTAAGCAAGGTTGACAGAGGGATCCTCCTCCTCTGCCATTCTATTTTTTCGGTCGGCAGGGGCAAGAGCCCCCCTGCCGTTGGTATTTTTCAGTAGGGGGAGAAGCCCCCCTGCACTTGTTTAAGCAGCAGCAGTAGGGGGATCCTCCCCTCTGTCGTTGTGTTTGCTCTGTCGGGCTGGTACTTTCTTGTATCTTTGTCTTTGATGAGCAAGAGTAATGTGCATTGCAGGTGCGTAACAGAGCAAAATGTGTGATGCTTAATGCTAAGCATCGCATGCGGCTTAAAATTCTATGCAAAAATAAACATGCAAAATGCAAATCAGGTAAATACCCATGGTGAGTAAGTGATGCAAGCGCATCACATGTTATTTAATTTCTTGGGTGCAACACTTTTCTGTTCACACACTCACTTAGTTGTTGATAACTAGGACTGCTTTGATGGAGTTTGGAGATCATGTTGAGCATGATTTTAATGTATGAAAATAGAAGTATTCTTATTTTTAGAGTTCGGATTTCATGTTAGGCATGGTAGTAGTTAGAGGAATATTGGAGTATATTTGTTGTAGGTACATGTTTAACATTATTTTGATATGAATGATATGAATGATTTGAATGTATTGCAATGTTTGATGTATCTGTATCCATGTTTGCGTGAAGTTATTTTCTATTTGATTATGCCTTCTATGTGAAATTGTATGTTGAAAACATACTTAAAATGAATGTATCATTTTATGGAATATGATTTCATATTTCTAAATATACTCATGATGTGTATAAATATGATTTGATGATGTTACACATGATAATATTGAATTATCAATGCATGCATAATAGTTCATGGAATTACATTTTATGTTAAGCATGTTTGTGATATAGTGGAGAAGAAAATTTACGCATTAACTGAAAAAAATACTCACAAACAATCACCAAACAAGAATTAATAGATTAATTAGATATTTTTTTTATCATAGCATTATTATGATTCTCTTTTAACTGGTGATGATAATATCCATAACATTATAGGACAAAATGACTGCAAATC
Organism: Nuphar pumila; assembly: GCF_984573655.1. Lineage (NCBI taxonomy): Eukaryota > Viridiplantae > Streptophyta > Magnoliopsida > Nymphaeales > Nymphaeaceae > Nuphar > Nuphar pumila. The sequence continues at coordinate 6,509,550 of NC_143257.1, read as the reverse complement.
GTGAATGGATGTACTGTAGGATAGTTGATAATGAGGTGTCACATGAATATATGGATGGTGTTGACAGTTTTATTGAATTCGCAATAGCAAGTGTCAGTACAGTGGATCCCACCGATCGGATGAAATGCCCCTACACGATGTGTAAGAATAATCGATTTGTAGAACCTCATGGCATTAGACATCACCTGTACAGGAAGAGTTTTGTTAGTGGTTATCAGAATTGGATGCTTCATGGTGAAGAATTTTAGAATAATTTTGACGCACGGGTGGATGTGGTGCACGATAATCCATATGTGGATTTGATATTTGATGCTGCAGGACTAGAAATGGGTTCTGCTATGGGACCTAGTGATGTACCAACTGGGGTAGAGGAAGAAGCAACAAACGATGCAACTAGTAGATTTTATGACTTACTTAGAGATGCTGATGACCACTGTAGAATGGTTGCTAGAGTCACACTATCTTGTCTGTAGTTCTTTAACTACTGAATTTGAAGTCAGAGTATAATTAGAGTCAATCATGTTTTGACTGCCTGTACTCTATTGTGGAGAGTATGTTGCCCAAAGATGAGAAATTGCGAGAAAATTTCTATTGTGCAAAGGTTATGGTCAATGCTCTCTAGGTATGGGGTAGCAAAAGATAGATGCTTGTCTAAATCACTGCATGTTGTATTTCAACGATCAAAAAAACAGTAGATCATGCCCGTCATGTAGGCATCCTTGATTCAAGCCAAAGACAAGGGAAAATGAAAGCACGAGGTCAAAAGAAGTGTCATACAAGTCACTCTGCTACTTCCCTCTCACTCCTAGATTGCAACGACTGTATATGTCTTTGAGGACAGCTAAATAAATCATATGACATGCAAATAAAGTTTGACATGATGAAGACAAGATCACACATCCTGTTGACGCGAAAGCTTGAAGGCACTTTGATCGTACTCATCAGAACTTCACAATGAAAGTGAGAAATATTAGGCTCGTTTTATGTACAGATGGATTTAATCCATTTGGGGGTAGATCAACCCCATACTCGTGTTGACCGGTATTTGCCACCCCATACAACCTTCCTCCAAGCTTGTGTATGAAGCGTCAAAATCTTTTTTTGTCTCTATTGATCCCTGGTCTGACTTCTCTGAGCCAAAATCTTGATGTATATTTAAGGCCATTGATTGATGAACTGAAAATACTGTGCGATGATGGTGTTCTCGCGTACGATGCCCACAAAAAGTAAAACTCCAATATAAAGGTTGTTGTTCTATGGACAATTAGTGACTTCCCTGCATATGGTTATATTATCTGGTTGGAGCACACATGGGAGGTTGGCATGTCCGTACTGCATGAAGGATACAAAATCTTTTAGATTGAAGCATGGAAATAAGTTGTGTTGGTTTGATTGTCACCGTCGATTTATACCCAGCGATCATCCGTTTTGACGACAAAGGAATGTGTTCCGAAAATGTACAGTTGAAATGGAAAGTCCACCTGCACGGTTGTTGGGCATAGAGATTTTAAGACGATTGTGATACTTTCCATATGAACTGACAAATGCCCGTAGTGCGAAGCCCTTCCTTGGATTTGAGAAGGATCATAATTGGACAAAGAAATCTATATTTTGGGAACTACCATATCGGTCGACCTTATTGATGCAACATAATCTGGATGTGATGCATGTAGAGAAAAATATGTTTGATAATGTGTTCAATACGATAATTAATGTCAAAGGAAAAATGAAGTATAATCCGAAGGTCCGTATGGATTTAAAAGTAATATGTAAAAAACCATAATTGGAACTCCAAGAGTACAATGACAAATTATTGAAACCAAAGGCAAGATACATACTTGGACCAGATCAAGTAAAGCAGGTATGTCAATTGTTGAAACAGTTGAGATTTCTGGATAGATACGTCTCTAACATTGCTCGAGCTGTGAAGATAGACGAGGGCCAATTGTATGGGTTGAAGAACCATGATTGTCATGTTATCATGCAACAGTTGATTCTCCTAGCATTTCATGATTTGTTAGACAAACCTATATGGGGGTATTATCCGAGTTGAGTCGATTTTTTAGAACATTGTGTGCATTGAAAGTTGTAGTAGTTGAGGTAAAGAATCTCGAGGATTCTGTCGTCACTATTATTTGTCAGCTAGAGAAGATATTTCCTCCAGCATTTTTCGACGTTATGAAACATGTGATCATACACTTGCCATATGAACTTAGGGTTGGTGGTCCAATGCAATATCGGTGGATGTACCCATTTGAAAGGTAAAATTTATTTTATATTTTTCTCCCTAATGCTATTGGAAATTTATTGTATTACGAGATGTATGTTGTTGACAGATGCATGTTTGACCTAAAAAAAATGTTCGGAATAAAGCAAGAGTGGAGGGTTCAATTTGTGAGGTATACACTTTAGAAGAGATTTCAAATTTCTCATCTTATGATCACGATGTCACACATGGTCTGTATGCCACATCTCCATTGTCCGGTGGCACACGTATGAAAGAATATGATCCAAATGATATACCAAGTGAATAGACACCCAATGTAGAAGAAGACAAAGAGGAGGAGGAAGAAGAAGAATATGAAAGTTAAACAAGTGGTGATGAAGCATACTCGATCTAGTGAAATGCATATTTGAGTGTCATGAATGATTTGAATGTATTGTCATGTTTGATGAGGTAGTAGTTAGCAGAATATTGAAGTGTGTTTGTTGCAGGTACATGTTTGACATTGATATGTTATGAATGATTTGAATGTATTGTCACGTTTGATGTGACTGTATCCATACTTGCATGAAGTTATTTTTAATTTGAATATGTATCCATGAAATTTCATATCATATAACTAATCCAAATAACATTTTTATTTGTTAGAATATGGTTCGTGGAGGTCACAGTGGTCAAGGACCAAGTGGAGGCTGTGGGACAACATTAGGTAAATGTCTTTGTGTTGTATTTAAATATAGACATTCACTATGTTTTTGCTTATATGTTGATGTAAACATTATTACTTGTTAATCATCTTTATAGGATCCCAGCTCAGTGATAGGCAGTCTCAGTCTTCGTGCAATGCATCGATAGGTATATCATTTAAATAATTATATACTTGATTAGTTTAAACGTGCATTGTGTGAATTTCTAACTCATTCTTTTTAGGTGATGTTTCGCCTACACATGATCCACCAACACCAACTACTTATACACATCACGAGACAACGCCGGATGCAGGGTCTTCTCAGTGTCACACACGATAACTCATTCAAATAGTGTATATCAATAGTCGACCATAAGTATTTCATTGTCACTTGTCCAATACTTATCTTATAAATAGTATATATCGACAGTCAATTATTAATGTGTATCAATTCAAGTGCAGTGCGCGGTTCGAGCAACAAGAAGTAATATGAGAAATTAGGAAGTCACTATTGCAGCATCTTCCAAGACTGGTCACGCAATGAAAAGAGTATCCGACGAAGGTGTTGGATAAATTAATGTCCTTATTCATGGTATGCAATCGTTTATCATAACTAATGTATTTCATATTTAATTTTTTGTTATACTCATGTGTGCTAACTTTTTGAAAGTATTTATAGGTTTACCATCGCTTCACGACTGTGAACGAGAAGAAAGACGTGAGGGTAGTGTGGCAGAAGATGGTTGCTGCCAATCAATTTGCTGATATGTTGCACAATATGAAGACTGCAGCAAAAAAAGCAATTGGTGTGATAGATGATCCACTGCAGTGGAAGGGTCATGGGCCTTCTAATATCATGAGAAATTATTGGGAGGGCATGTGCGACAAATGGGCGATCAATGAATTTCGAAACCGCTCAGCAAAGGCTGCACAAAACTGAGCGAAGATGCTCAATGCCCATCTACACACGGGTGGATCTAAGACTTTTGGGAGCCACCAGAAGAAAATGGTAACTCATCAATATATATATATATATATATATATATATATATATATATATATATATATATATATATATATATTGTCAAACTTGTAAGTATTTCCGCATACTTATTAATTAATTTTTTTATCATTTAACATTATAGGAAGCAGAAAAAGGAGACATTGTACCTTACAAGAATGTGTTTGTTGAAACACATAAACGTAAGAGAACGGGAGATTTTGTATCAGAGAAGGCGAGAGCGACATCGGTATGTATTTATTGTATTAATAAACATTGTAATATACAAGTTATCAAGAATTACGTTATCATAAATATTGTAACTCCTAATTATTAATTCATATTGTAATCATTACTTTGTAGGAGTCATACAAGCAGCAAATGGTAGAGCGATATGATGATGACTCTACTCAGCATCCGCCTTTTGATCCTGCAGCATGGGTGACTGCAACCGGTGAACCCAAAAAGAGTCGTGTGTTCGGGTTTGGGAGTAACATGAACACCACATCAGTTGTTGCCTCCTGCAGCCATGGCTCTCAGAGTTCTCTCACCAGCATCAACTTCTAACGTCCGATTGACCCTGCTATGTCTTAAGATGGTGTCTATCAGCATCTTGAGGACAAAATACAGTACTTTTTAAGTGAAGTCATTCCCAACATTGTCCATAATGAGTTGTGAAACTTTTTTCGAGACATTAAAACTTTGTCTACATTCAACATGAGCTCTGGTGCCCGTCAGGTATAAAGATTCATGTCATTTGTTTCATGTTGTTAGATTTCAAGCTAGTAAATGCATGATTGCCTCACTATGAATTTTTTTGACACCTTTAGAACACATATATGCATCATTGATTCGCTATACAATTTTTATGACACCCTTATAACACATATATGCATGATTGAATCAATATGAAAGTTTTTTGACAACCTTAGAACACATATATGCATGATTGAATCAATATAAAAGTTTTTTTACAACCTTAGAACACATATATGCATGATTGAATCACTATGAAAGTTTTTTGACAACCTTAGAACACATACAAGCATGCTTTCATCACTATGAAATTGTTTTACTGCCTTAGAACACACATATGCATGATTGAATTACTATAAATTTTTTCTTAGAACACATATATGCATGATTGAATCAATATGAAAGTTTTTTTACTGCCTTAGAACACATATGAGCATGATTGAATCACTATGAAAGTTTTTTGACAACCTTAGAACACATATTAGCATGATTTCATTACTATAGAAGTTTTTTGACTGCCTTGTAACACATATATGCATGATTGTGATACATAACACATTTATTTGACAACCTTATAAACCATATATGTATGTGTGAATCACGGTGACATTCTTTGACAACCTTAGAACACATATCTGCATGATTGAATTACTATAAAAAAAAATTCTAGTCTTAGAACACATATCTGAATTCCGTTAATATCCTTCAGTTTATTGTTAGTATATGTGTCATTTTGCCATTTACTTTGTTGCATTAGATTAGGTGCATTGCATATAATTTATTTCATTATATTTTGTTTATAAATACTAACATTTTGGTTCTCTTGTAGGATGCTGGAGATGATCAGCGTAGAGGAGCTGATGGAGGCATAGACGGAGGGGCAGATCGAGAAAATGAAGAGGATGATGCCCTGAATCTTACCGAGGATTAGATTTATTATGTGTTTAATTTGTTTGACGTACTTGTAACTAATTATAACTTGACAAGGACTGTATTTGGTTGTTAAAGTTATTTAACTTAGAACTTGTGTTAAATTTGTTTCACCTGTATATGTATTTTTTATGTGTATTTTATTTTTTATAAGCAGGTTATATGAATTGTATAACGAGAAATTTTTCTTGAGTTTCATATTTTAAAAAAAAATCAAAATTAGCGACAGACATTATCCGTCGCCAATTTAAATCAGTCGATGTTTTGCGACAAAATTTAAGTCGTTGCGAAATTGGCAACAGACATTAGTGACGGATATGTATCCCTCATCACAGCTTAGCGACGGATTAAATTTTGTCGCATAAGCAAATCAGTCTCTATTTAGCGACGAATTAGCGCAGACATGATCTGTCACTAATTAGCGACAGATTGATGACAGATAAATTCTATCGCAGTTTAGCAACTAGGATTATGCGACAGACGTTATCCATCGCTAAACACGTTAGCGATGGATTTTGCGATGGATAGCGTCTGTCCTAATATGCATTTTTCTTGTAGTGCAAGACCTATTTTCTCACATAATTGCAAACATGAGAAAATAGGACTGTGAATTAATTGATTCATTCTCTCACAAAATGTGAGAAAGTCAAAGTCATGAGGTGGAACTCGTGACTCTGGATTCTCATGGCAATCCCTAAAATGGCCAAGCCAAAATGCTTTAAAAGGGTTGGGTCTTGTCTAATAAGTGACATTTTCTTTCTTTTTTTATTTTCACATCTGCATGTGTGTATGGCCCCAAGAGGGTTGGCATAGTGGAGTGTGGCCTTGGCAGATAGATGGGCAGTCAAGGTTTGATTCTCATGGGCGTCACCCACTCCGTGCAAGCCAACACGTAGCATAGGCCCTGAGGGCAGGAGTCCTAGCCTCAGAGTTTTACACTGCCCGCACGATGACCGTTAGTATGGCAGGCTGAGCCAGCACAACCAGGTCGTCATGCCAAGAGAAGTTTCTTTGAGTTATAAATTAAAAAAAAACATGTGTGTGTGCACGCACACATGCAATGGACTGGATTTGGAACAACCTATAAATTGTTAAGGCCAGATTTCAGCCGTGAGTAGCGTTTGGATATGAAAACAATGTAAGGTCTTGGATTTATTCAAATGGAGGAATCAAGAATGTCTGCCCTGAGCTGGATCCAAATCACTTAGATCTGATAGAAATCAATGTAAGGTCTATTATTTTAAATCACATACCGTGCTTGCTCTATTAAACTAGCTTAGAAACTAGTACATTCCTGGAATGACATGTAGCCAGATGAGTTTGTTTTGATTCAAAAGCATTTAGGCCCTAGTTTTTCAAGTGTATGAGACACCACACATGCATAAGCAATGTCCTGATTGACATGAGGGAGTCCCACTTGCTGAAGAAACCAAAAAAGCCTTACTGGAAACATTGGAATTATTTTAGTAGATGTGGACATGCATATGATTATGTACAACTGCCACTCATCTCTGTATATGGATGGCCCAGATGCTTCTCCACCGTCTCCATGCCAAGCAGTAAAATAATTGACTTTAAAACAAAAAAAAAAGCAATCCAACAAGTTTATTAGGCAAGATTTGAAAAGGTCGACACTTAAAAAAATATTGGTTTAACATAAAAACAAAAAAAAATGTCTGAACAATCCATTACAGTATATAAAAAGGATCTATTTATATGCATATCATTTGATTTTGGCGTGTATCTCTCTCTCTCTCTCTCTCTTATATATATATATATATATATATATATATATATATATATATATATATATATATATATATATATATATATATATATATATATAAACTTTTTTCATTGGAGGCCCTCAGATATGAGCACATTGAACTAACCATGTGGCTGAGAGCCCTCACAGCTCACAAAGACGCAATTATCAGGAGCATGCTCTACCACTGAGCTAAGAGCCCATCCTGCAGGCCTCCCCTACGCGAGAGAAACCCCATCTCTCTTTCCTTTTTGTGTTTGTGCTCTCATGTTGCCATCCGGGAGGGACATGAAAACATAAAAAAAAAAGATCCTATCAACTTGTTCCGACCTAAGATAATAAGCTCATGAACTTGGTCTTGCTTCACAGTCGAGAAACAAAAAAAGACTTCCATCTCCAAGCTTAGCTCAGACGTGGCTCACTATTCTTTTTGAGTGTAAAGCAGTGTCAAACCCCCTCTTCATGCGTTATATTTCTTTTTTTTCATTTGAAGCCCTAGGCAGTGGCCAAAAATCTCAAAGAGGCCAGCCGGCCCTGTATACCTGTTGAGAAACATGGTCTGACGCTGGACATGCCGGTGGCACTAGTGAGGAAGATGCCAACTTATGTGAACAATGTTGATGACTAATGCAAGACAATAACAAAGAAAATAAACAATGGTAGCCTCGTCCCTTAGATTCCCAAGTAATCTACAATAGGGGGATATGTCCCAAGCCAGACAAACCTCCAAGGAGCCGTATTTATCCCCGTGTCCCTTAAAAAATTACTGGATCAACTGCCAGCTTTGACCAACTCGGTTGGGTTCCTGTGAGATAGAATCAATAATTGCCTCGTCTGTCTGCTTATAAAATTTAAGTACAGGAATTACAGTGCTCCAAAACATCTCAAAACACTGGTTCTTCCCTCAGGCCAAAACCAAATGGCATTTGTGTTCCTTCTGTTGGTTCTACACGTATATCATAGAAAGCACAAAAGTGCTTTGAAGAAGATTCCACCGTTTGTCTTTTTGTCTCATTCATCTGGTTACCAGGATGAACACTAAATGAATACAAGTCCAAAAACCAAGAAGTCAGGATTTACATTTGCAGAAGCCAATTCCATCAAGAACTTTTCTCTAAACCTTGATGTCCATATGATGAACTATTCAGTACAGGAGTGAACCTACTAAAAACAAAAGCATCGTAACAAATAAGAGTTATGTGAAAAAAAATGATAAAGATTCAATTACAGGAAAACAACACTATGACATCATTTTTCTAAAAAAAAAGAAAAAAAAAACTTGGATGGCATCATCCAGGAAAGTTAAGCAGATTTTCATAATGAAAGCACAACAGTTGTATCATCTTTAACTTAAATAATGGGAACTTGAATCAGCATACAAATTTCCAACAGAGGTATCACCCTGAGCATGGGGAAATGCTATAATGATGGTAGTCGGCTTGGCATCAATTTATATCAGGGTGCACGGTTGTCCATGTCTTGAGGAGACACCATAAATATTGTCCGGTTAGGATATGCATATCAGATGGATATTTCAACTTCGGTCAGTAAGTTCCCAGCTATGTCACATGGGTGCGGGTGTGGGTGCCAGTACGACACGGGTGTGGTGCAATTTCAAAAATTTTGGACACGGGGACTCAGCTATATATATATGTATATATATTTTTAAAAATATATATATATATAACAATAATAAGACTCGGTCAAAGTTGTGCCTAAATATATATATATATATATATATAACAATAATAAGACTCGGTTATATATATATATATCAATTTTTTTAGTTTTTTGTCCTAAAAAATAGACAAAAATAGACTCGGTCAAAGTTGACCGAATCCAAAAATGTGAACAAACTCGGCCCTGGTGTGTTGACCGAGTCCGACACTTGGTTGACCGTATACGCCCCCTGTCCGTGTCCGCACCCGTGTTGGGGCGTGTCGACGCGGGTGTGTCGACCCCCTAGCCGAGTCCGTGTGACATAGGTTCTCAGTCATCCTCTTCTAGAGGTTTGACAACCTTTGAGAATTCTTGCTTCTGAGCCGTTCTTTTTCCTTTGTAAAATAATATGTTTGATTATAAAAGGAATGTAAAGATTAGATTGAATGTAAATGGTAAACGATGTGAACAAGTCACAGTTTCTGTTTCACTCATGAAAAAATATTTATGCAGAAGAAAACAAAGTGAATTATTATATATTGTGAGAATGACCTTACCTGTTGAGGATGCAGTATTAATGACTGCCACGAGGAGTACTTGGAATGATAGAGGCCCTTTATCTTTTGTACATCACCATCCAATGATAGGGTGCTTGTTAAATTATGTATCTTATATATATATATATATATATATATATATATATATATATATATATATATATATATATATATATATATATATAATGACAGATAGATAGATCATGACAGATATCCATATATATTACATATATATGCCTATGTGTCTATCTACATATATATAAACATATATATTTCTTTTGTAATACCTACTAGGGGTAAAACAATCTTTTTAGTCATTCATGCACCTATGTAATTTTCTCCTTTTTTTACTTTTTCTTTTCTTCGTTTTTCTTTTCTTATTTCTTTTTCTCTTTCTTATTGGAAGGGCCCACCTTAAGGGACGTTGGAAGGGCTCCAACGTCCCTTTGGGAGCCCTTCCAAAGGCCTCCTTTTGCCTATAAATAAAGAGGGGTTTTTCCTTTGTAATTCAAGCTTCTTGGAAGTTATTCATGAGTGAATATATTTTTTTCTCTCACTTTTTGTGGTTTGTTGTGTTATTGCCCATTAGTGGCTACTTGTTTATGTGTGTGTGCATTTGCTTGGCTCGTGGAGATATCACATCCCTCTCTTAGCACTTCAATTCATGGTATCATGAGCAAGGTTGTGAAAGCTTCATTGGATTCTCTTGTTGACAAGTAATATCTCTCATCACTCTTGCTTTCAACATTTCTACTTCAAGAATGGCCGACAAGGATTCAAAAATTGATCTCCCATTCAAATTGAATGGGGCCAACTATCGTATGTGGACGGTCGCCATGAAAAATAACCTCAAAGGTAAAAAACTTTGGGGTTATGTGTGTGGAACCATTCCGGCACAACAATTGAAACTCACTAAGTTTGAAGGCAACGAGGAGAAAGCCTTAAATGAAGAAGAAAAAGAGAAGTTATTCTTAATTTCTCCTCAAAAATGAAAGATCGGGAGAGTGAGCATGCTAAAATATTAGCATGGTTCATGAATAATGTCGAGCTAAAAATTTGTGTCAATCTTGCCAAATTCAAGAAAGCCAATGAAGCTTGGTTTTTCATGAAAGGGATGTACACACAACGTGATCTTGCTAGACACTTTTTCTTGCAAGAAAAAATTAAAGAAACAAAGCAAGGTGATAAGAGTATTAGGGACTATTATATTGCTTTATCCTCTTTATGGGATGAACTCGTCTTTCTGGAACCTCAATGGGAAGGAAGTGCTAGTGCCATGAGGCAAGAGCAAATGGATAAGAAAGATTTTTTCAATTTATTCATAGGCTTCGTCTCGAATTTGAGCAACTAAGAAGATACCTCCTACATAGGGCTTCCTCTCCTCTTAGTGATATTTTAGCCGACTTATGTCAATAAGAGACTCGTTTGACCTTAAAAAGGATGTTGATGAGGTTCATGCCATGTCTAGACTCTGTAACAATGTAAGACCATATAAACCTCTTCATTTTTGGAAAAATAATGGTGGAGGAAGAAAAATTATTTGTTATCATTGTAATGAACTGGAACATATTCGACCGGATTGCCACAAGCTCAAAAAGAAAGTGGCTTCCGTTGGAGAGACTTCTCCAATCTCAAATGAATATTCAAAGAAAGATAGAGACATTAAGGATTCAATTGCACATCTTAACGAAACTCTCCAACAATTCATAAGGATGAACTCTACATCTTCCACTTCCGGTGCCGCCATCTCCTCTATTCCAGGTATGACTTCTTGGATTCTTGACTCGGGTGCCTCTTTCCATATGACTCCAAATGCATCACTTTTATCAAAACCAAGTCTTAATTCTTTTAAATCATATGTTTCCACGGCCGACTGAACATCTTTAGATGTTGAAGGAATTGAAAACCTTGAAAACCCTTATGGTCAAAATTAAAAAAATGTTCCAAAAATACGAATTATTCCAAAACTTAATTTAAACTTTTTTTCAGTCTCTCAAATCACCGATTTTGAATATAGTGTTTTTTTTCACCAACTCATTGCTATGTGCAGGAACTCCGGTCGAGGAAGCGGATTGGGTAAGGCCATAGAAAAGGAGACGTATATTATACGTATTTTTTGTCATTGTCATCCAAATCTTTTTGTAATCATATTTAATCTAAAGATATTGAGACTTGGCACAAGAGGCTAGGACATCCTAGTATCTCCAAGTTGTATCTTCTTTTTTGAAAAAAAATTGTAATACAAATACATTTACTTGCAAAGATTGTATACTTGAAAAAATTCATTCGCTTCTGTATTTGCATAGTAGTTTTGTGTCAAAAAAACCTTTTAAACTTGTGCATTCCGATGTATTGGGACCGGCACTCGTTATGTCTAAAGGAGGCTATTATTAGTATGTTGTCTTTATTGATGACTTTACTAGATACACATAGGTGTATATTACTAAAAATAAATCTGATGTTTTCTCTAATTTTAAAGAATTCCATACTCTTATTCAAAACGAATTTCAAAATAAGATAGTTATATTTAGATCTGATTTTGGAGAAGAATACATGTCAAAAGATTTTCAAAATTACCTATAGCTAAATGAAATTTTGCACCAAAGATCTTATCCAAAAACTCCGCAACAAAATGGTCTTACGAAAAGGAAACATAGACATTTAATTGAGACTACAAGAACTCTTCTTGTGTCTAAAAAAGTTCCCAAAAATTTTTGGGCCGAAGTTATTCTCACCGCAACATATCTTATAAATTGTATGCCCTCTTCTTTAAAAAATGTTTCCCCTTTTAAAAAATTGTTTAAAATTACTCCAGATTTTAATAGACTAAGGATCCTTGGATGTAAATGCTTCGTTCTTGTTCAAGGACAAGACAAATTATCACCAAAAGATCTTGAATGTGTCTTCGTTGGCTATGGTGCAAATAAAAAAGGTTATAGATGCTATAACATTCAAAATAATAAACTTTATGTTTCCCGAAATGTAACCTTTCTCGGGGAATAAAATGATTTTGGCATTCAAACATCTAAAGAAGACATTGATTACTCATTTTTATTTGACTTAGGACCTAGAACTAAGTTCCAAAGTGAAACTATTTGTGATAATTCTTGTGATGGTACTTTACATCACAATAACAATGTGCCACAACATATTAATGACTCTCAAAATGAGAATCCTAATGATATTAATGTGTATACCCGACGTTTAGGAAATGAACATCAAACTGCGTTTGAAAGATATTCCTAAGACTTCTCTCTAGAAGAACATGTTAAAGATAACCAACTTAGGAGATCCTCTCGTAATAGTAGACCACCACAAAAAATTTTGTCCTATGAATCATTTTCTCCTAAATATAGAACATGTCTTATGATGATACATTTGTATCATGAACCCTCCATATTTAAAGAAGCTAAGAACCATCTACATTGGATTGAAGCTATGAAAGTTGAGTTAGAAGCACTTAATAAAGTCAAAACTTGGAGCATTATAAGTCAACCCTTAGGAAAAAAGGTTATTGGGTGTAAATGAGTATATAAAGTTAAAACCAAATGTGATGGAACTCACATAAGATATAAAGCTCAATTGGTTGCTAAAGGCTACGCCAAAGAATATGATATTGATTATGAAGAAACTTTTACTCTAGTAGCTAGGATGACTAGCGTACAAACTTTTATTGCCTTAGCATCTATCAAACAATGGCATATCTTTCAACTTGATGTTAAAAATGCCTTCTTAAACAAAAATCTATGTGAAGAGATTGCTATGGATCATCTGTCAGGTCTTGAAATTGAAAAAATAAATGTTCTTAAATTAAACAAAGCTCTTTATGGTCTTAAATAAGCACCAAAAGCCTGGTATGATTTATTTAGCAAAGTAGTTCTCGATAATGACTTTTCTTCTTGTCATATTGATACTACTTTGTTTGTTAAGACTTCAGGGGAACATATAACAATCTTGTTACTATATGTGGATGATATGATCATCATTAGTAATGAATAGAAGGGTATTGAGCTTATTAAAAATATTCTAAAAGAAATTTTTGATATGTCTGACCTTGGTTTTCTAAGGTATTTTTTAGGGATGGAAGTCGCATACCCTCCAACGGGGTATGTCCTCTCTCGGATGAAGCTTGCATCAGACATCATTAATCGATCTGAGCTACCAGATGACAAGAAAGTGAAAACTCCAGAAATAATCAATGCTAAGATGAGAGTCAATGATGGCACACCTTTAACAAATCCCACTCCTTATCGTCAGTTAATTGGGTCTCTAACATACTTATCTATCACCAGGCCCGATATTTCTCATGTTATTCATAGTGCAAGCCAATTCCAGACTGCCCCTACTACTATCCACATGGCCGCAGTCATGAGGATTATCCGATACTTAAAGAGAACTATAACAGAAGGATTATTCTTACCCTCCTCCTCATCTCTTAATTTACTTGCTTATACTGACTTTGATTGGGGGGTAACCCCGATGATCGTATTTTCACAACAGGTTATTGTGTGTTTCTTGAAGAGTCACTTATCTCTTGGAGGTGTAAGAAGCAATAAAAATTATCGCTTTCTTCTACAGAGGCTAAATATCGAGTGATGGCTACAACCACTACTAAAATTATCTAGTTAAGAAGCTTGCTTAAAGATATGGGCGTTTCATTCTCCACTCATTCGAAGTTGTATTGCGACAACAAGAGTGTTATCTACATTGCCAGCAATCACACCTTCCACGAACGAACAAAGCACATTAAGATGGACTGTCATTATGTTTGTAATGAGTTTCTACGGGGTACCATTCAACTTCCATATGTTTCTATCGAGTACCAGCTAACGGACTTCACCAAAGCTCTGCCATCGTCTCGATTTTACTTTCTTCTTAGCAAACTCTCGCTGATCTCACCATGTGTTTGAGGGGGGTGTTAAATTATATATCTTATATATATACATATATATATATATTACATCTCTCTCTCTCTCTCTCTCTCTCTCTCTCTCTCTCTCTCTCTATATATATATATATATATATATATATATATATATATATATATATATATTCTTTTGTAATACCCACTAGGGGTAAAACAGTCTTTTTAGTCATTCACGCACCTATGTAATTTTCTCCTTTTTTTACTTTTTCTTTTCTTCCTTTTTTCTTTTCTTATTTCTTTTTCTCTTTCTTATTGGAAGGGCCCACCTTAAGGGACGTTGGAGCATCCAACGGTCATATTTATGACCGTTGGAAGGGCTCCAACGTCCCTTTGAGAGCCCTTCTAAAGGCCTCCTTTTGTCTATAAATAAAGGGGTTTTTCCCCTTTGTAATTCAAGCTTCTTGGAAGCTATTCATGAGTGAATATATTTTTTTTCACTTTTGTGTGTATACCACTTTTTGTAGTTTGTTGTATTATTGCCCATTAGTGGCTACTTGTCTACGTGTGTGTGCATTTGCTTGGCTCATGGAGATATCACATCCCTCTCTTAGCACTTCATTTCAGTGCTTAGTCCACACTTCCACAGGATAAGCAATCTTCTTCCAGTTTTACCACAGCCTTTTCTGACAAGTGGACATCATTTCCTTCATGCTGTAACTTCCCGGACCAAGCATCAGAAGAGCACCTACAAGTGATTTCAGAAAACTTTCTGTTATACTTGCCTTTCAAATAGTCAATTGCAGTGACTTCCAGACTGTCAAGCTAAGTAGTTTAACCAGAAGCAAACACCTTGGGCATCAGTTTTCCCTCAGTTTCTTTGTTGCTTATGCTCTTTTTCCTTGCTGGTTGTGCTAGAGTTGATGGATGAAGCTGAGGCCTTCCCTTTCCAAAGCAAAATCAGTCAGTCAATTTAATAGGTCTATGACTTGTCTAAACAGCTTCCATAAAGTCTCAAAAGCATAATCTCATAAAGGACGAAGACTTGATTGAAAACCGAAAGATAATTTTTGCTGAATTAACTTAAATGATGAATGACGAAGATCAGTTTAAAAGGATTGGGCCCACAAATATCAGGCAAGATCCATCAGCCAGCTGTCCATTTTTAGAGGCTTTATTGACACAACATTTGAAAGAATGCCATTCATGAAATTTGCTTAACATATAGGTTGAGAGAAATTTTTAAAAAATAAAAAACTACAGTAATTTACATCACAGATTTGCCATTTTACACGTGCAAATAGAATATTTGCACAATCGGACAGATACGGTTGTAAATTTTAATATGGGATAAGACCTCAAACAAACATATTGAAAAATTCCATGTCATCTTACATCCTATTACAAAATTATGAGGGGAAGCCTTGTAAGGACCAGCACTTCGTGAGAAATCTGGCACAATCATAAAAATTAGGGTTTTAACTTTTAAGGATGAATCTTCTCCATAATCAGTACAGAATGCATGAAAACCACACAATATCACCATATTTTCATACATAATCTTACAAAATAATTCATTCTATTACCTATAGTATGTCCCTAAAGCTATAATTTTGAATGACCACATACATATTGATGAAGAGCTGACAGCAACATTAGCTGAATATTGGCTGGTCCCATGAGCATTATAGGAAAATAATATTAAATTTAATATTTTAATAGGACCAAGTAACACTTCAGTAAGATTTGAAATAAAAGATTTCAAGATGCTTAAATACCTTCTCTAAGAATATGTTCTTAAGAGACTCATACATGCATACATGATAGCATTCCTGATCAAACTTGCACTTAATGCTATTCAGATCAAGAAGCGCATTATCATTACGTCACCATACATGTAATTGAATATATTATAGATTTAGATATTCTAAGTTTAAATAAGTACTTTTGTTCTTTCTAGAAGCCATCTCAAAAGCTTGAATATGAAAACTTGGACAAAGCAAAAAGGGGAAGCTAATAGCAAATTTCAATTCAGAAGATACAAATGGGAGTTGAGAAACTCCCTTCCTGCCAGCCTATCACATGGATACTCATTTTCATTTTCTAACTCCCACATACAGTATTTGTAATATATCAGTGAAACACAGCCATTTTTACTTCTTACCAGCAGACAAAAAAAGGTCACCAAAAAAGCACTAGACAATAAAAGACCAACGAGAAGTAGTATCTGGCAAATGCTTTATTCTCCCTCAACTCCAGTGAACATCTCTCACCTTGAGAATATTCTGATCCTCTTCTTTTAGGAAGTTTAATATAACTGTATAAGCAACATAGTTCTGTTTCCCACAAATACCATGCTATTGCTAGAAGAAAAACAGTACGTGCCAAGCTCAGGAAACCATGGAATTTGAAAATTCTGCCCTATTTATTCAATCACAAAAGTTGGGAGTCTTTCAAAGACTCTCCTTGAATGTGTCACAGCAGCTCCATCGTGATCTCTATAAATAATCACATGGTACTTCTTTTTCCCCTAGCAGAGGCTGAGACAAGGTGTTACCCACTCGCTTCTTTTCATATAGTAAGCAATTATGTGAGTATAATGTCATGAGTGCCATATCACTTGATGGCCTTCACATGACTGGTTCAGATACAATAATCACCTTCAAGTGGCTGATGATTATAGTTAAGGAAGCAATTCATCAGGCTTGACAAACATCCCAATCCAATAAAAGTCCCCTAGCTAACATCCAGAACATCTTTGAGTACTGCACAAGTTCACTTCCTTTAGGGTATGTTTGACATCAGTTTGTTTTCATTACAATATTTTTACCTCTCTTGTTTTCTCCACTCTTCTCTCTTATTTGAGTGATTTTTCTTTGGATAAAAGATTTTGCTTATCAGTTTTACAACCATATGTGTGCTGAGTTATGTGCACCCGTTGTAGCTTATAGTAGTGTTTAGAGTTTTACAACCATTTGTGAAGTGAGGTGTGTGCACACCTTGTCGTTGTAGCTAGTATTTTTTCAGTTTAAATAGTCGGTATTGCTGGTGCATGGTCACTGGTTTGGTTATTGCTGACATTTGTATTTGATCTCTTGTCCGCACTGATACACTTGAATTTTGAGGATGTTGAGTTGGAGGTCAAAGAGGTGATTGCTTGTGGTGAGCAAACTATTCTTGAGATTTACAAATATCATTTCTCTTGTCATAATTTGTTATATGTGGGATTATTAAAAATCTCTCCATGTATTTTTTAATCTTTTATGTTGTCCATTTGCCCTTGTATGGAAAATGGTTATTCATTAAAAAAAAATCATGCATTATTATGTGCATTAAATGTGCTTTAATTTGGTTATCATGCATTTTTTGTATAAATTTAATTAGTTCTTTTGTTGTGAGCCCTTTTGTGCTCTTGCATTTAATATGCATGTTGTCGTGTTTTGCTTAGTGTAATTAATGATTCGTACATTTATTTGAAATGTTTACCTAAGCTTTTAAAACATTATTTATGCATAATTGTTTATATCAATCTTGATATTTTATGTCTAATATGTACTTGTCTTTGGACTTTAGTGGTCAAAATTCTACTATGATCTGTATTTATGTTTTCTTGAAAAATATGCTGATTTTTTTGTTATGATTGTCTAAGCGAGATTTCTTAAAAAAAAAATTTGAAGTATATTTGTTGTCTATCTTAATGACTATTGTACCTTGCTTGAATTGGTGCTAATTTTTCTAAAATTTTAAAATTATTGATTAAAACTATTTTTTGATAAACTAGAGTATGAATTAGGCATTTCCACTTTTTTTTTCAAATTTGACCGTGCAGATGTGTTCAGCATATTCCCTTCACATCCATACACTCAGATTTAAGAAAAAGCAGAAAACCCATGAAAAAATTGGTTCACATTCTAGTTCTCATATATATAGGGTAAATATTGGCTACTAATGAAGGTATAGAACTAATGAGTAGAAATTATGACAAGTAATTAGGTTTTTAAAGGGGTCCAAAAATTAACGGCCCACAATGTGCCAAAATTTCATTACTCAAAAGATCATATTTTTACATTGGAAAAGCACGATCCAAGGCTCCTTAGCAAACAAACCATGGTGAATACATCTATGTGGTTAGATTGAGTTGATACAACTTGCACCTATGATTTCTAGTTCATTAGTTTCGTACCTTCATTAGTAACCAATATTTACCCATATATATATATATAAATTTTATTTTATTTTATATATATGGTACTTTTATGTTTTGTTGGCATACTTAACCATCCTCCCTCTTTATAGATATGATCTATAAGCATTATTTAGTAGAAAACAAGTTTTGAATCATGTGATTATAACATAATATATGTTTTTAAGACCTTTAAAAATCAATTGCTTGCAATGTCTCAAAATTTAATGACTTAAAATATCTTATTTTTATGTCCAAAAAACATGATCTAAAGCATGATTTGTATCAAGTAAACTATGTTGAGTACATCCATAAGGTTTAATTGAGAAGATACAACCTACAACCATAATATCTAGTATGTGGGGGTAGGTACTCCCGAGGCACCGTAGCATTACTCTATATCTATATATTATTATACATATAATATCTATCTACTTTAATTTATGATGTTTTTGTTTAAAATATATTTTTTGAAACTACATGACTATTCTTACCTTTTGTTGTGTTAAAACTCTTTTCGTTTTCTTTTAAAAATATTTAGTTAGGATATTTCCATTGTGTAGTTGGAACCTTTGGTTTGTTCTCTCCGCAAGTTATTAAAGATGATATGGATTGAGAAAGTAATTTTTGTTTATACATCATATCATGAAAATGGAGATGGCTGATGAGGGCATTTGGTGAAGATTACCAATGAAGACATTCGAAGAATTGTATTTACAAATTGTTGGTTATCACACTGGAAGTTTGAGGGGGAGTGTTAAAATACATAGATATGTTGTATATGTATATGTATATATATATATATGCATATGCACATATATATCATGATTATTGATTTGTAATAGGTTATGCCCTTTAGGGGTATTCTGGTCATCTTGTACACCTATAATAGGTCTTGCCTATTAGGGGCAGATTTGACTTTTCTGTTATTTTTCTTTATTTTGTCTTTTTATTATTATCTAGGAGATTTTTGGTCTTTTAGACCATAGAGTCATTGGGGCTCCCCAATGGCTATATTTATAGCCGTTGGGAGCTCCCAACGACTATAATGGGGCTCCCTTGGCCCTCCTATGTTGTATATAAAAGAGACCACATGTCCCTATTTTCTTTAATGCTTTTATAAGCATTCTAACTCAATAAAGATCTATTATTTGTTTATGTTTTGTGTTCTTTTGTATATGCCCATTGGTGGCTCTTGTGATCTTATGTATTTACCATTGATTGACTTGTATATTGTCCATTTGTGGACTTGTGTTTGTGCACTCTCTTTTGATCTTTGTATGCCCTTGGTGGCTCGTTTGTATTTCTTTTACTTTCATTACATTCTTGTGTTCTCTTTGGCCCTTGGTGGCTATTGTGCTTGTGTCCGTATTTGCCCTTAGTGGGTTGTGTGAGTTTTTTTTCTTACTTCATTACATGGTATTAGAGCCTTTGATTCTTGAAATTCTTATAATTCAAAGTTTTTGTGTGGACATGAGTTCGTGGATCGTGAGCTCGTGGTGTACAAAGAGCATTGTTATCCACCATCCATTATCTCCTTCTCTCTTCATTTTTATCTCCTTTTCATCACCACAGAGGATCACAACGATTTTGCTACCACCATTCCCACGAAGCTCAATGACAACAACTACATGATGTGAGCTACTATCTTGAAGCACCACATTTGGGGCAAAGGACTATGGGGATTAGTCAATGGCACCGAGAAAGAACCAAAACTAGTCCTCACCAAGATTGGCTAAGGAAAGGAGGTTGCATTTCAAGGAGATGACATGAATAAGGCTGTTTTCGACTACAAGTGAAAAGAATGGAAGATGGATTACTCCAAAATCATGTCATGACTCATAAATAGTGTGGATATCAACCAGTGCACATGTTTGACAAAACTTATGTGCAACCTTCAAAACAAAGTCAGAACTATGACCTAAGGAGATATGAGCATACGCGAATACTACAATGCTCTATCTCCCCTTTGGGATGAGCTAACCCTACTTGAACCCGTGGCATTGTCCAATGGACATTGATCTCCGTGACAAGAAAGTGAAGGTGAAGCACTTATACCAATTCATCAATGGACTTGGGCCCAAGTTTGAAGGCACAAAGTTTGTTCTTCTCTATAGAGATGGTGTTCCCCCTATTGTGGAGACACTAGAAGAGTTAACTATGGAGGAAAATAGACTAAAGAAACATGCTACCAAAGATGAAGACACCATGTTAGCCATGTCTAAGCCCAGAGCCAACACATGTACCTACAAACCTCCTCATTTTGGGAGGTCCTCCAATGAGCATGAGAGATCAAGAAGAAGATTGTTTGTTACTTTTGCAATGAACCGAGTCACATCAAACCCTTTTGTCGAAAATAAGAAGAGATGAAAAGAAAGAAGAAAAAAGAGTAACATCCATGGGACCTTCACTTAAAAAATGTGGTGTTGATTAAGGCTCCAAGAGCATGGGGTCAATGTCACTTTTTCAACTAATTGAATCTCTACAACCACTCCTCAAGAATCAATCATCTTTACTATCCGGTGCCATCGCGTTAGCATGCATTAATCCCGGTAAATCTTCTTGGATTCTTGATTCTGGATTCTGGATTTTGGTGCATCATTTCATATGACTTTGTTAACAAAAATTTTGCAGTAAAAGAAAGATGGCTCACCTGGATTTCGCAAAACCTTTTTTCAAATTCTTTTAAAAGATGTGAGACACCTGTTTCAAGCCCCAGCCATCCTCCAAGAAAAGGTAAAGCAGAAGCAGGTTTTTCGATCTCCGAAGCGCGAAGCTCACACCCGAGATAGTCTGGATTTCAACCCCATGCGAAACAAGATATGCAATAGAAATCAAACATATATAAGTATTTATGCAGTAAACAAGATCAAATAACATAAAGAACACTGAAACAGAAGAACAAACTATCAAATCGATCTAGAAAAATCACTTTTTTCGGACTCTAGGGTCCGTTTATCTTTTATGCTCCTTCAGTCTAATAGCAGCTCTGCGTAGGTACGATGGTTGTTGTAATGGCTTCAGCAGCACATCCGCGTAGGTATGGCAGTTTAGGGATCGAGCCAAGAGAGGGACAGAGTGAGGCAAAGCTAGGCATTCTCTTTAAGACCAACACTCAAACATGGGATTTTCTCGATCCTCCTATCTCTAGGGGTCAGCCCCTATTTATAAGAATCATAGATATGATATGACTTAAGGTTTTTTGGATTCAAATTCAACCCAAATGGATCCATGCTTATCTCAATGAGGGATAAAGCTCATCTGTGGAGAGTCCTGCTTAGAAACTCGCAGGAAGAGGATGAAGTTAACTGGGATACGCCTCTTTTGAGGCTTATCCCTATCTTCGATCGGATGGACGACAAAGTTGTTTGTCATTCCACGAACGAACGACACACTGCAATGTCGTCCTCAATGCAGAATGCCAAACTAGTTTGTCATTCATCCGATCGAAGATAGGGATAAGCCTCAAAAGAGGTATCCCATTCAAACTCAACCTATTCCTGCGAGATTCCAAGTAGGACTCTCCAGGGATGAGCCTTATTCTCCATTGGAATAAGCATGAATCCATTTGGGTTGGATTTGAACCCAGAAAACCTTTGAGTCATATCCCATTCATGATTCTTATAAATATGGGTTGACCCCTAAAGTCAGGAGGATCGGGAAAATCTCATGTCTGAGCGTTGGCCCTAAAGAGAATGCCTACTCTATCCTTGCCCTCACTCTGTCCCTCTCTCGGCTCGATCCCTAAACTACCATACCTACGTGGAGGTGTTGCTGAGGACATTTTGTCATCCCAAGGAAAATTCATTTTTCTTTAAGTCTTCACTTTAAAACCTGAGAGCACTATTTGGGCCTTCGGAAAAATTAGGTGTCTACATTCTCTTAATGAGTTTATGTTATTTGAATGCCATATTAATCCAAATGATTCTTATATGTCCACTCTCGTCGAAACTTCTTTAAAAATCAAGAGTTTGGGTATTTTAAATGATTCTTTTAAAAATAGCCAAAAAATTTATGTACCAAATGTTAGAGTAGTGTCCAATTTAAATTTCAACATCTTTTCTGTTTTCCAAATCTTCGACCATAGATGTAAGATCACATACATATTCACCCAGTGGTTACTTGCTGCAAGATCTTCAGGGAGGCCAAGTGAGATAGGCCTAATTTGGGTATAAATCTAATTTTTGGAAAAAGAACCCTTGTTTTTCAAAATTTTCTATTCCTTTTACTTCAAAAGATGTTCCATCTGCGGTTGAAACAAAAGATGGAGAAGGATTTTTTTAGTATTCGGAAAAAAAACTAAAACTTGGGGTCATGTGAAAAGAAGCACCCGAATCTAAAAGCCAAGAGGTCTTACCGGGAGGAGAAGAGGTTGACATGACGGCTCTGAAAATAACCCATTTTAGAAAAGGTTGAAGTGCATCCACGATTTGTTGCAATGAAAGAGCTCCATTTGAAGATGACGAGCACTCTTCCTTTTAAGGTTGGGATGTAGTAGCCATGGCAAGTAACTTTTTCCACTTTGGGCAAATAGGTTTGATATGCCTCGGTTCCTTACAAAAATAGCATAAAAGCTTGCTATAATCCTTCTTCCCTCCTTGACCACTTGAGTTTTGATTCTTGAAGTGAAGAGAGTTGTAAGTCCTTAAGTTGCTCTCCGGTCTTGAGACGGCATTAACTCCTTCATTTTCTTCATTATAGGAAGGTGTAGCTAGAACACTTAGGTTGTTCTTGCTTATACCAATAAGAGTCTCTTCCCTACTTAGTTTAGTAATTACATCTTCAAGAGAGGAGGAAGTGAAGGCGGATAAAAGAGAAGATCGGATGTGTTCGAATTCGGGCCTAAGCCCATTCAAAAAATTAAAAAATCTATCTTCTTCCAATTGTTTATGAAGAAACTCTATGGCTTCTCCACTCCACTTGGGTTCGAGCATAGCAAGCTCATCCCAAATAGTCTTGAGTTCGGCAAAATACTCCCTTATAGTCATCTCTCCTTGATGAAGAGTTAGAGCTTTCTTTTGGAGGTAATATTTATGAGACAAGTCCCTAGAGGTGTACATCTTCTCAAGATACTCCCACGCTTGAGAAGCCTTCTTAAACTTGATAATATTGGCGTTAATTCTTGTTTCTACGGATGAGAAAGTCCATGAGAGGATTTTAAAATTCCTCGTCTCCCATTCTTCATACTTTTTGGTGTAGTCTTCAAGAGCCTTGGCTCTTTCTTCACCTTCAAGGATTTTTATTTCTCCTTTCTCCATCAAGGTTATCTTTGGCTCCGGTTCGAGAATCGAGCCTTGAACATAACCCCAAAGTCAATTTCCTTTAATATGAGCATCTATGTTTCCGGCCCAGACGTGATAGTTGGACCCATTGAGTTTAAAGCCGAGAGAAAAATGAGTCTTTCACCCATTAGAGAGGAGAGATGATGAAAAAGAATACGTACCACAAAGGATTTTTAGACCTTTCTTGATAGAAGAGTCTTCTAAAATATTGGATGAACAAGCGAATCCACTTCAATCACCAAAAAAATCGAGAGCATGCTTTTTGAGGCACCCAAAAAAGTGAGAATTCACACGATCTTTTTTTTCTCTAGCCTTCCTCTAATATCATGTGAAGAATCCTTGCAAACAATCAAGTTTTCAAATAACTTGATACTTCAACTACTCAATACACAAAATAAATGTATAGTGTTTATAAGCTTTACACCACAAAAGAAGTGCAATAAATGCATCGTGTTTGTAAGCTTTACACCAAAGAAAGTGCAATAAATGCACAGTGTTTATAAGCTTAAGAAGACAACTCCTTACTGTAATACATACATACAATGGGCTCACATAACGCTTATTTATAAGCATACTTAAGAGACGATGGGTTATTCCCAACGGCTCTTATTAGAGACGTTGGGAATCAGCCCAACGTCTATCTTTTTAAAACTGTGTACACAGTCAGTGGCTGACTGTTGTACACGGCACACAGTCAGCCACTGACGATGTGCAAAAACATTATATAAAAAAAACAAAAATAGGAAATGGAAAAAATTACAAAAATAAAAAAAAATAAAAAGGAGGAATTACAATCATATTCAAAAACATGAATATGCGTAAAATGTAGAAATGACTAAAATACCCCTACAGCCAATAAAAGAAAGAAATATATATTTTATATATACAAGTAGATGGATACATGTACATATATATGAAATATATATATGTATCTTCTTTTATATATATAAAATATATATAGAAAATACTGAAAAGAAGACATTATTATCTTCATTGTATGACTGACCCGATCCATTTGTATAATGGATCAGGTCCAGATCCAGTTCATGTATTGTAAATTATTATTTTGTAAAAGGGTATTTTCGTACCATAATGTTTACACTTTATGTTAAATAGAATGAGAGGGCAGTCACGATTGACTGAACCCTCCTTTCAGCTGGAAATCTCTCTCTCCCTCTCTTCTCTTCTCTCATCGTAGATTAGGGTTTCATTCTTTCATGGTATCAGAGCAGGGCGTGGATCTGCGTGAATCTGCGTGAAGAAAGCAAGGCGTGGATCTGCGTGAATCTGCGTGAAGAAAGCACAGCGTGTGCATCAGCGTGGATCTGCATCAACGTGGATCTGCATCAGCCATCTGCGTGAATCTGGGTGTGAATACTCAGCGTAAATACCCAGTGAAGAATGTCTGGTCGTGAATCAGCGTGATTTCAGCCTGCGTGAAGAAAGAAAGCCCAGCCTGCGTGAAGAAAGTCCATCTGCGTGAATCTGCGTCTGCGTGAAGAAAACCCAGCCTGAGTTTGCGTGAGCAAATCCCAGCGTGAATCCACCAGCGTCAGCAGAGTGAACTCATCACCCGTGAATCCCAGCGTGAATCTGTGTGCCGTGATGTGAATCTGTGTGGTATTGTGGCCCTCAAATACCTAGCGTGAATCTGTGTGAAGAAAATCTTTGTGAAGAAAATCTGTGATTTCTTTCAGCCGTGTGTTACAGGCATCAATCTGTGTTTTCTTTTCAGCCGTGATTGCTTCTTTGTGAAATCAGGTTCATCAGGTTTAATCCCTGTTGTTTTCCTGCTGTTTTTCCTATATTTAATCTCTTGATTTGTGGTTTAATCCCTGCTAACCATTGTTAATCTCTTGATCTGTGATTTCCTTTTCCTTTCTGTTGTTTTTCCTGCTAATCACTGCTAATCATTGTTAGCCAGCTGTCATATCTTATCTGTCTTTTTCTGTTAGCCGAGTTCTTTGTTCTTCATACCTAAGTGTCAGTTCAAGCATATTCATCAAATGGAATTTACTCACGGGCAATCATGCCTGTCCTCAAGTTTTCTTGGTCAACTAGTCTCTGAGAAATTGAATAACTGTAATTTCTTGACATGGAAAAGACAGATTATTCCGTTTATAAAAAGTCAGGACCTTTCTGGCCATCTGGATGGATCGGTCCCACCGCCTCCAGAATTTCTCTCGCAAGAAAAAGTGGACGATAAAGGCGAACAATCTGTTGTTCTTCACAGGAATCCAGAATATGTTGCTTGGATGAAGAGAGATCAATCGCTAGTGGCATATATCACTTCAACTCTTTCACAGGAGGTCCTTATTGCTCTTCCTGATGATTGTTCGGCAAAGGAACTGTGGGATATGTTAGTTCAAACATATTCACAAATTTCTGAGGCAAGAATTATGTTTCTTAAGCGAGAATTTCAAATGCTGAAGAAAGATTCCATGTCTATTATGGAATACCTGAATAAAATGAAAGGCATCACAGATCAGTTGGCGGTTATTGGGTGTCTTGTCAGTGAAAAAGATAAAGTACAACAAACCTTGAGTGGATTGGGGCCAGATTATCATGTTATGACGACAACCTTACTATGCTTACCAGAACTTCCAAAGTTTGAAGATCTTCGTGCAAAACTGTTGCAATATGAGATGAATCTGAAAGGTTCCTCTGAAGCCTTTCATGGGAATTCCGGAACACAAGATGTGCTGGCTATGGGAATGAGTTATGGTCGAGGTAGAGGAAGTTCTTTTCGAGGAAAAGGAGGACAAGGGAGAAATAACTATGGAGGTCGTGGCATACTTCCAACACCCAATGTTCAGGGACAAAGACCCATTCCCACCTGTTTCCTATGCAACAAGAAAGGGCACATTAAAGCGAACTGTTGGTTTAATCCTCAAAACAAAGGGAAAGCTCCACAAGCAGAGGCTAGAAAGGATGGAGAAGTAAAAGAGTTGTTGTTGGCAGCCTTGGCAGGATTGAATATGAAACAAAATGACAAAGGAACTTGGTATGTCGACTCTGGAGCAGCTACTCATGTTACAGGTGATGTAGGTAAACTCTTGACTCTTACACCTTATGTTGGAAAGAATAGCATTGTCACAGGAGATGGATCACATCATGCCATCTCACATACTGGAAATGCCATTATACACATGTCAAAGTCCTCTCTTAAACTTCCAAGTGTCATCCATGCTCCTAATATTCAAAAGAACATTGTTTCTGTCTCAAAGCTTGTTGATGATGCAAATGCTTCAGTTGAATTTACTCCCTCTTCTGTTTATGTCAAGGATCTTCGCACGAGGAGGACATTCGCTGAAGGAAAACGATGGGGCAACATGTACATCTTCCAAGAAGATCCTTCCTTCATTCATCCCAACTATTCATCCTTGAAGCCTCACCAAGTCTTTGATTCTGATTTTTTATTTAATGTTTCTGAAAGTAATAAGCCAAGACTTTGGCATAGTCGTCTTGGCCATTGTGGTCGCCATTTTATTGAAAAACTTGTCATGAATAATCTTATTCCTAAGTCCAGTCTGAGTTCAGAAGTTGTTGATACAAAATGTTCTAGCTGTTATCTATGTAAGAGTCATGTCTTACCTTTTGCTTCCATTAATAAAAGAGCTTCAAGGCCATTTGAGGTCATTTGTTCAGATGTCTGGGGGCCTGCTCCAATTACTTCTTTTTCTGGCAGTAAATACTATCTTATTTTCGTTGATAGTTATTCACGTTATACTTGGATATTCTTTATGAAGCACAAATCAGAAGTTTTTGGATTGTTCCAGAAATTCCACTCTTTCGTTCAAAATCATTTCTCTACCAACATTCTTGATTTCCAGTGTGATGGAGGAGGTGAATTCTCCTCGAGTGACTTTGTTAATTTTCTTCAACATAATGGGATAAAGAGAAGAGTGTTTTGCCCTCATAGACCTCAACAAAATGGGATTGCTGAGAGGAAGCATCGACATATTGTTGAGACTGCAATGAGCATGATGCACGGGAGCAATCTCCCTACATCATTATGGACTGAGGCCTTCCACTCCACAGTTCATGTGATAAATCGCTTGCCCATGAATATCTTAGAAAATAAGTCACAATACTTCTCTCTTTTTGGCATACAACCTGATTATCATGAATTACGTGTGTTTGGGTTTGTTTGTTATGTGCACATTGATAGCTCACTCAGGCACAAGTTCCAAGATAAAGCTTTGAAATGCAGGTTTATAGGATATGCCGAAGATTACAAAGGGTACAGATGTTATGATCCCCCGAGTAAGCGTGTCAAAATATCAAGGAATGTTATTTTCGATGAAATGAACTTTGCTGATCAGGATAATAATTCAACTATGGTGGATACTGATAACTCAAGCTCCAGCATTGAGGTATACTACCCATGGTTAAATTCAGAACTCTTCTCCGATGGTACAGTAGAATGTCCAGAAAATTGCAGTCAGAATGAGCCACATGAGGATTCAGCCAATGAGACTCAAACGGAGGAAACTGTCACATATGACTTGGAGCCAACAAGGTATAAGGGAATTGTGTACACTCGGCGAGAGAAAGAGCCCTCATTCACTTCTTGTTCGAACACGGATATCAGAAGATCTTCACGGATTCGACATCCACTTGACAGGTGGGTAAGTTATAAAAAATTTTCAATGGATTTTCAGTTATTCTTGACATCCATAAGTAAAGAGGATGAGCCTCTTATGTTCTATCAAGCTGCGAGCTCTAGAAGATGGGTAGAAGCAATGAATGAAGAAATGGAGGCCTTACATGAATATGGCACATGGGAGATTGTGCCTAGACCACTGAACAGAAATGTAGTTGGATCAAAATGGGTGTACAAGATAAAATATAAACCAGATGGGAGCATCGAAAGGTACAAGGCTCGACTGGTAGCCAAGGGATTCACACAAGAGGAAGGCCAAGACTTTGATGAAACTTTTAGTCCTGTTGTCAAGATGGGGACTATTCGTATTGTGTTGAGTCTAGCCATTAAACATGGATGGACATTGAGTCAGCTGGATGTGAAAAATGCTTTTCTGCACGGGGATTTAAAAGAAGAGGTCTACATGGAACAACCCACTGGATATGCAGAACGAGACGCCAAAAAATATGTATGCAAATTAAATAGAGCACTCTATGGTTTGAAACAAGCTTCTCGTTCCTGGTTCGACAGTTTTTCTCTAGAAATACAACGGCATGGCTTTTCTAGGTCTCTTCTGGATCACTCATTATTCATTCACAATGAACAAGGAGTTACTACTCTTCTGTTGATATATGTAGATGATATCATCATCACAGGGAATCGTAAAAGCCACATTGAGCAGGTGAAGAAGTTATTAAATCAGAGATTTAAGATGAAAGATTTGGGAGAGCTGCGATATTTTCTTGGGGTAGAAGTTGATAACAAGAATGATACACTTACCCTTACTCAACACAAATATACGCTGGACATTCTCGGCAGAGCAGGCATGACAGATTGTAAGCCGTTAACAACTCCAAGTGTCATTCATCAGAAATTGAGTTCGCAAGGAGATATATATGGAGATCCCACTAAGTATCGCAGTTTAGTTGGCATGTTGCAATACCTGACTTTTACTAGACCTGACATAGTATATTCGGTTAATCAGGTATCCCAGTTTATGCATGAACCTCGTGTGTCACATATGGAGGCAGTCAAACGTATACTTCGCTACCTAAAGGGTACAGTGGGTGATGGGCTGGTATACAAAGGCAAGGAAGAATTAGATCCAGGTGGGGGCCATGAGATTATTACTTATGCTGATGCTGATTGGGCGGGGGATCCAGACGAACGACGATCAGTATCTTGTTATTGCAGCTTCATTGGGCCAAACTTGGTATACTGGAGCAGTAGAAAACAAAAGGCGGTTGCTAGATCGAGCACTGAGGCCGAATACAGATCAATGGCCACTGCCACGGCCGAGGGTACATGGATAAGACATCTTCTAACTGAAATGGGAGAGCCGATTGTTCGATCACTGTTGCTATGTGACAATCAAAGTGCCATCAACATGTCATTCAATCCCATTCACCATAGTCGAGCAAAGCATATTGAAATAGATCAACATTTTATCAGGAAAAAGGTTGAAGACAAAGAGATTGAGCCCATGTATGTGTCAACAAAAGAACAAGTTGCTGATATCCTCACTAAAGGGTTAACAAAGGATAGATTTTGGTTTTTGAAGAACAAGTTGTTCATGGTCCAACACCATGCACAACTTGAGGGAGGCTGAAAAGAAGACATTATTATCTTCATTGTATGTCTGACCCGATCCATTTGTATAATGGATCAGGTCCAGATCCAGTTCATGTATTGTAAATTATTATTTTGTAAAAGGGTATTTTCGTACCCTAATGTTTACACTTTATGTTAAATAGAATGAGAGGGCAGTCACGATTGACAGAACCCTCCTTTCAGCTGGAAATCTCTCTCTCCCTCTCTTCTCTTCTCTCATCGTAGATTAGGGTTTCATTCTTTCAAATACATTGTCTTATAAATTACAATCTAACAACATAGTCTTGAGGGTTCTGTTGTTTGGAATTCAGATTGTCAAAAGGACTGTCAATGCATCCACCTGAGACAAAAGCGTATGTCACATAAATACAAAAACAGAAAATGCATTAGAGCTATTTTCAAAAAAAATCATTGGGAATAGTATGGAAGCACATATGGGCAGGGGTGTCAACAGGTCGGGTTTACCAGACCAGACCCGGACCAAACCCTATAGGGTCCGGGTATGATGATAAATAATAAGACCCGATTAAGACCCAGGTCTGAATCCGAAGGTCTAATTAATACATGGATCTGAGTATAGTTTGTGAAATTTTATACCAAACTTGGGCTCGACCCGAGTCCCAATTAAGACCTGCAATTTTTCAATGTAAAAATGATAATCAGTTATGGTTCAGGTCTGGTTCATGTAGTTCTTATCGGATCCAGGTATGGATTCTCTTATAGTGTACCCGATTAGACCCGGGTGCGAACCCGATACCATACTCAAAAATCGGGCCCAAGTCTGATTATACCTGGGTCCGAACCAAACCCGACCCGTTGACACCCCTACATATGTGGTGTCTATAAAATGTACATCAAAAGGATTTGGAGCATGAAACAAAGAAAAAAATACCACTTCATCAAAATACATAACAATGTTAAAGTTGCTCAGTTTGATGGAGGTACAAAACACTTTGAAGTCATAATCTGTCATTTCTATAGATGGGGTGGACGAACCTAAGTTTCTGCATCGTTTTCCTTTATCATCCTGTGGATAAAAGCGATTCCTATCTATGATGATAGCATGTTGAAGCCTTTGCTTCTTGGGATGGATGAAAATGGTTATTAGCAATTTTGAAGTGAAATATTGATGTATCTGAAAACCTAAGTTTCGGAATAGCTGGTATGTTAAGACATTGTAATGTATCCCTTTATTATACTGTTCGGGTTTGGATCAGATGTAGATCCAGGATCCAAATATGTTGTGTAATACTGTTTTATTATTAAGGGTTGTTTAGTCTTTTGTAGCCCTAATTAGGTTGTAACATAAATACTCTCTGAATACGTGTTTAAGTGATTTTTACTGCTGCAGTTTTTGCCTCTAGCCAATCTCTCTCTGTGTTTCTTCCTCTCTCGTTTTCACACAGCGTCGAATCACTGCAGATCTGATATTGTTCAATGTTCTAACATGGTATCAGAGCGTGCAACGTGACTGGGCGTGATCAGAAGTGCTCGCTGGGGCTGTTCATTCTCAGATGTGCTCGCTGGGGTTGTTCACTCTCCTTTCAAACTGTGACGTGATTCTAACTGGTTGGGTCGTTAATATTAATGTTATGAATTGGTTGGGTCATTAATATTAGTGTCGTGAATCTGATTTCTGTGTCGTATTTCCCTGTGTCGTTGCATTTCCCTGTGTCGTTATATTTCCATGTGTCGTGAATCTGATTTCTGGTTAATATCTGTGCCGTAAATCTGATTGTTTTATGTCATAATTTCTGTGTCGAGAATCTGACTTTCTAATTAATATTTGTGTCGTAAATCTGATTCCTTATGTCATCAAATGATTTTCACATTGAACCTGGACTGTCTGAGCTGAAACTGAATTTTGGGTGTCCAAGATCTTTTCTTCGCAAACTATTCTTTATTGTCAGTGCTTTTTGTGGAGTGATACTTTGTTTATTTTATTCTTGTGTCGATTTCTACATTTTGGGTTAATATTCTCCCTTTTGCTGAACGCTTCTGCCCATCATATTTTTCTTTTGTTGTTTACCTCTATTTTTTTCTCATGGATAGTAATGCTTCACAATCCATGTTGTCTTCTAGTTTCTTGACCCAACTTGTTTCAGAAAAGTTGAACAACAATAATTTTCTAACTTGGAAAAGGCAAATTATTTCTTTCATTAGGAGTCATGATCTTTCTGGTCACCTTGATGGTTCAGTTAAAATGCCGGCTGACTTTATTATGCAGGCGCAGAGAGATGACAAAGGGGCAGTGAATGTGGTTTATATCAAGAACCCTGAATATGTGTCATGGATAAAAAGGGATCAAGTTGTTGTAGCCTATCTAACGTTTACTCTCTCACAAGAGGTTCTCGTTGGAATCACAAATGACTGCACAGCTAAAGAACTATAGGACAGTTTAGCCAAGACATACTCTCAAATCTCAGAATATAGAGTTATGTACCTAAGGAAAGAATTTCAAAGTCTCAAGAAGAGATCTTCAACCATTATGGAATATTTGAACAAGGTAAAAGAGATCACTGATCAGCTAGCTTTGGTTGAGAAGGTTGTTTCTGATCGTAACAAAGTTCAACAGACTCTAGCTGGCTTAGGGCAAGAATATCACGTTATCTCCACTACATTGCAATGCCTTCATATTCTCCCGTCGTTCGAAGATCTCAAGCCACGACTACTGCAGTATGAAATGAATCTCAAGAATGTTGCAAGAGACTCTGAATTGTTACAAGATTCTCACAAGGTGTTATTTATGGGGGCAAATAGAGGAAGAGGAAGAGGAGGCTACCGAGAAGGTCGTGGCCGTGGAAGAGCTGGCAACCAGGAAGGCAAAGGTATTTTATCTTCTCCTAATACTCCAAATTCAAGCAGTGTTAACATTGGGGGCAAACGAGCTCTAGTTTGCTTTATATGCAAAAAGCATGGGCATGTGAAAGCTAATTGCTATAACAAAGATGATCTGTCCTATAATACCGAAGAGAGCTTTACATATCATAAAGGGCATATGATTAGACAAAATGTGAATCAACCACATACTGGAGGAGAGAAAAACTTGGGTGATTTGAATGCATTAATTGTTGCAATAAACTCCTTAAATCTGAAGCAAAATGATCAAGAAGTTTGGTATGTTGATTTTTGAACAGCTAGTCACATCAGATAAACTTTCCAAACCAATTACATATTATGGGAAGGGCAATGTTGTCGCAGGAGACGGTGCCAAACACCCCATCACATATGTTGAAAATGTTTTTATCTCCTTCTCTGAGTCTAAATCTATCGAACTTCTTAATGTTCTTTGTGCACCTAATATTAAGAAAAACCTTATTTTTGTTTCAAACTTGTTGATGATACTAATTCATGCGTTGTTTTCACTCATTCTTCTATGTTTGCGAAAGATCTTCGCATGAAAATAACGTACGTTGAAGGAGAGCGACGTGAGAACATGTACGTCTTCAAGAAAAACCCACTACAGTTTCTGAGAAGTCTTTTGCTTATACCGTCAGTCTTGTCAATAATGTCAATCTTTGGCACAGTAGGTTGGGTCATTGTAGCCACAAATTTATTGAACACCTTGTCTCTTGCAAGTTGATTTCAGAGACAAGTTTTAGTCATGACTTAAATAAGGCATTGTATTCCAGTTGTCAAGTATGCAAAAGTCATGTAATTCATTTTCGTTTCATGCATAAAAAAGCTTTGAAACCTTTTGAAATTGTGCATTCTGATGTTTGGGGACCTACTCCAGAAAAATCATTTTTTGAAAGTAGATATTATGTTATATTTGTCGATGATTATACTTGTTATCTGTGGATATTTTTCATGAAACAAAAGTCTGAAGTTTTTGATATTTTTCGCAAGTTTCATGCCTATGTCAAGCATCAGTTTTCCTCGAATATTCTCAATTTCCAAAGTGATGGGGGTGAAGAGTATGTTTCAAATGATTTCGTTGAATTTCTGCAACTAAATGAAATTGTTCAAAGGGTGGCTTGTCCTCGCACCCCTTAACAAAATGGGCTTACACCCCTTAACAAAATGGGCTTACAGAGCGAAAACATCGTCATGTTGTCGAAAGTGCCCTCACTATGATACATGCTAGTGGTCTACCAATGAGACTGTGGACAAAAGTTTTTCATTCTGCAGTTTATGTGATAAATCGCCTCCATGAAAGTGTTAAACAGAAAATCCTTGTATTTCATGCTTTATGGCAAACATTCTGATTATACACATTTGAAGTTCTTTGGTTGCATTTGTTATGTTCATACTGATAAAACTCAACGAAATAAATTTAGGAATAAAGCCAGTGTTTGCAGATTTGTTGGATATGCGAATGATTATAAAGGGTATCAATGTTATGAGATTGTCACTAAAACCATTTGTATCTCATGAAATGTCATATTTGATGAGAATTGTTTTCATCATGATGATAGCGCAAATATACTTCAAGGCAGGCAATCAAAGATTGAATACTATCAACCTTGGCTCAGTGCAGAGTTATTCCCACATGCAGAAAAGGAAGATTCAGTTTCTGGTGAACTAGATGAGACAGAAACGGATGACAAAGACAAGACAAATAAGCAAGTACACAACAAATTCACAAGGGGACAGGTCTATACCAGAGGTACGAGATCTTGCTTTATGTCCCAAGTACCAAGACAGGAAAGACCCGTGGGTACACATGAGAACTCCATGACTTTGAGAAGGTCAGCACGAATACATCATCTTGTAGAGAAGTGGGTTAGTCGTGAAAATTTTAATACGAATCATCAAGCATTTCTTGCAGCCATAAAATCTCAAGAAGAACCCAATCATTTTTATCAGGCATATCAACATAAAATATGGGTTGATGCAATGAATGAAGAAATGAAAGCTTTGCATAAATGTCAAACATGAGAAATAGTTAGAAGACCTTTGAATAAGAATGTGATTGGGTCCAAATGGGTTTATAAAATAAAAAATAGACTTGACGGTATTGTGGAGAGATACAAAGCACGACTTATGGCAAAAGGATTCACTCAAGAGCATGGATTGGATTATGATTAAACATTCAGTCCTTTGATAAAAATGGATACCATTCACATTATTATGTCTCTAGCTATTGATTATAGTTAGACATTGAATCGGATGAATGTTAAAAACGTCTTTCTCCATGGTAACTTAAAAGAAAAAGTGTACATAGAACAACCATAAGGGTACACTCAAGATGATCAAAATGCTTATGTACGTAGATTACAAAAATCCATTTATGGATTGAAGCAAGCATCACGTTCATGGTTTGAAAGTTTTTCTCAAGAAATTCAGAGGCATGGATTTGTTCGTTCATATCTTGATTGTTCCTTATTCATCTACAAAAGAGAAGGTTGCATAACACTTCTTCTTATATATGTTGATGACACGATAATTATAGTGAATTCAGAAGAACATATTCAAAGGACTACTTAGTAGTAAATTCCAAATAAAAGATCTTGGAAAGTTAATGTATTTCCTTGGGATTGAAGTTGACATGCAAAAGGAGATGTTAACAATTACTCAACATAAATATACCAATGATTTGCTTGCTAAGAGTGGAATGAGGAATTGCAAACAAGTGTCCACGTCATCTCCCATTCACCAGAAGCTAAGTAGTGGAGATGAAGATATTTTTGAGAATGCCACCAACTATCGAAGCATAGTTGGTATCCTTCAATATTTGACTTTTACCAGGCCAGATATAGTTTATATTGTCAATCAAGTATCTCAATGTTAAGATGTTATTTTATGGTTTCGGGTTTGGATCGGATATGGATCCGAGATTCGAAAATGCTGTGTAATTAAGTTATACTTATGAGGGCTATTTAGTCATTGGTATTATAGCCCTAATCAATCTGGAACATTAAAAGAGCAATACATGTGAGGCACAGCTGCTTATCATATTTTCTGGATCTCTCTATCTCGTTCCAATGCAACAGCATGTCGCTGCTATACAACAACGGGTTGTTGCTGATTGACTGGGCGCACTACAGGTCTAGTCATTCTTGACATCCTTTCATGGGTATCAGAGCAAAGAACGTGACTGGGGCGATCAGACGTGTTCGATTGGGCTGTTCATTGTTTTTCTATGTCATGAATCAGATCTTTCTATCTTTTATATTTATTCTGTGTCGTGAATCAGACTTTTGTGTTGTAATAAATCTCTCTGTGTCATGTATCTGATTCCCTCATGTCGTTTGGTGCTGTGAAACCTTGTTTTATCGTGAATCGTTTGGTGCTGTGAAACCCTATTTTATCGTGAATCTGGCCTGGCTGGACTGAGATTATTTTGTGATCAGTCCTGTGTTGTAAATCTGAATCCTCAGTATTCTCTGGTATCGTAAATCTGTTTGGGGTTGGGTTTTGGCTTATCTGGAGTCTGGACTGCAACAGAAATCCTACCGAAAAATTGTGTAAGCCCATACTTGTCCGAGCTTTTTTTGTGATTCGTTCTGCTATTCTTTCTTTGTCGTTCGCATCTTTATATGTGTGTTATTGGTTCATATGCACTTCCCATTTGTTTCTCCTTAATATTCAAATTCCCTCCTTATCTTCTTTCTGCATATTTCTTGTAAGCCCATACTTGTCCAAACTTCATATGGTGTGATTTTGCTTTACTTTCTCTTGGGTCGGTCTCTACTCTTGAACCATTCTTTATCTCTGCTCATTATATATATATATATATATATATATATATATATATATATATATATATATATATACTTCACAGTCCATGTTGTCCTTTAGTTTCTTGACCCAACTTGTTTTAAAAAAATTGAACAATAATTTTCTTACCTTGAAAAGGCAAATTATTCTTTTTATTAGGAGCCATGGTTTGTCTGGTCATCTTGATGGTTTGTTTAAAATGTCATCTGAGTTTATTGTGCAGGAGCAAAGAGATGACAAAGGAATCCTGAGTATGTGTCATGGGTAAAAAAGGATTAAGCAGTTGTAGCTTATCTAACGTCTACGCTCTCACAAGAGTTCTCATTGGCATTCCAGATGACCGCACAGCTAAAGAACTATAGGACAGTTTGGCCAAGACATATTCCCAAATATCATAATCCAAAGTTATGTATCTAAGAAAAGAGTTTCAGAGTCTCAAAAAGAGTTCTTCAACTATTTTAGAATATTTAAACAAAATGAAAGAGATCACTGATCAGTTAGCGTTGGTTGGGGAGACTGTTTCCAATCGTGATAAGGTCCAACAGACTCTAGCTGGCTTGGAACAAGAATATCATGTTATTTCTACGACATTGCAGTGATTTCCTATTCTTTCAACGTTTGAAGATCTCAGACCTCGATTACTTCAGTATGAGATGAATCTCAAGAATGCTACTGGAGACTCCAGGTTATCACAAGATTCTCATGAGGTGTTGTAAAGGGGGCAAATAGAGGAAGAGGAAGAGGAGGCTACCAAGGAGGTCGTGGCAGAGGAAGAGCAAAAAATCAGGGAGGCAGAGGTATTTTGCCTTCTCCTAATGCCCCAAATTCAAATAGTGTTAATATTGGGGGTAGACATATTCCAATTTGCTTTATATGCAAAAAGTCTAGTATTGTGAAAGCTAATTGTTATCACAAAGATGATCCATACTGATGACAGTTTTACTTATCATAAAGGTCCTGCAGTTGTACAAAATATGAATCAGTCACATGCTGGAAGAGAGAAAAACTTGGGTGATTTGAATGCATTAGTTGTCGTAATAAATTCATTAAATCTGAAACATAATGATCAAGGAGTATGGTACGGTGATTCTTGAGTAGTTAGTCACATCACTGGAGATGCAGGTAAGCTTTCTAGACCAATTACATATTCTGAAAAGGACAATGTTATCACAGGAGATGGTGTCAAACACCCGATCACATATGTTGAAAATGTTTTTATCCCTTTCTCTGAGTCTAAATCTATTAAACTTCTTGATGTTCTTTGTGCAACCAACATTAAGAAAAAAAAAATTTTGTTTTCAAACTTGTTGATGATATTAATTCCTGCATTGTTTTCACTCCTTCTGTGTATGTGAAAGATCTTCACATGAAGACAACATACGTTGACTGGGAGCGACGTGGAAACATGTACATTTTCAAAGAAAATCCATTGCAGAAGTCTTCATCTTTTTTTTCAAGATCTGTTCTGAAAAAGTCTTTTGCTTATACAGTCAGTCTTGTTAATAATGTCAATCTTTGGCACAATAGATTGGGTCACTGTAGTCTCAAATTTATTGAACATCTTGTCTCTAGCAAATTGATTTCAAACACATGTTTGAGTCATGATTTAAATAAGACATTGTGTTACAGTTGCCAGGTTTGCAAGAATCATGTAATTCCTTTTAATTATATGGTTTTTATTGATTTAGAGAAGGCATACGATAGAGTACCTAGGGACGTTCTCTGGTGGACAATGATGAAGAAAGGTGTTTCCCTAAAGTACATTAGTATAATTAAAGATATGTATGAAGGAGCAATAACCAATGTCCGCACTTGTGGAGGGGTGACAACCAATTTTCCGATAACGGTTGGGTTACATCAAGGATCTGCTTTAAGCCCTTTCCTATTTGCGATAGTGATCGATGAGCTTACGAGATCAATTCAAGAAAATGTACCGTGGTGTATGTTGTTTGCTGATGATATTGTTTTGATTGATGAGTCTAGAGCTGGGGTTAATGCTAAGTTAGAATTATGGAGACAGACATTGGAAGCTAGAGGTTTTAAGTTGAGTAAGAGTAAGACTGAATATATGGAATGTCGGTTTAGTAAGCAACGAAGTAGTGATGGGAGTGTAGTGAAGCTTGGTGAGCAAGAAATACCGGTGAATGATTATTTCAAATATTTGGGATCCATCATTCAAAAGTATGGAGAAATTGATGGAGATGTAAATCATAGGATAAAGGTTGGGTGGATGAAATGGAAAAGTGCAACTGGAGTGTTGTGCGATCGTAGAATGCCATTGCGGTTGAAGGGAAAGTTTTATAGGACGACTATTAGACCCGCTTTACTATATGGTACGGAATGTTGGGCTGCCAAGAGACATCATATTCAAAAAATGAGTGTAGCTGAGATGCGGATGCTTAGATGGATGTGTGGAAATACAATAAAAGATAAGATTCGGAACGAGGAGATACGTAAGAAGGTATGTGTTGCACCCATTGAAAATAAGATGCGAGAGAATCGTTTACGGTGGTTTGGACATATTCGGCGAAGGCCTAATGATGCTCCAGTTAGAAGGTTGGAGAAATGGGAAAATATATTAGTTAAAAGAGGTCGGGGTAGGCCTAGGAAGACTTGGATGGAGATGATAGGAAAGGATATGAATGCTTTGAACCTCACCGAGGACATGGTATTGGATAGAAATGATTGGAGGAAAAGGATTATTGTGGAAGACCCAAAATGAATTTCTTTTTTGGTTCATATCGCTGACCCCAATTGTTTTGGGATGAAGGCGTAGTTGTTGTTGTTGTTGTAATTGTTAAAACATATGTAATAATACCATAATACCCGATAGGGGTATTATGGTCATTTCACAAAGTACCCCATAGGGGTACTTATTTTGTTTCTCGTATTTCACTATTTTTTATTTTTCTTTTTATTTTTATTTTTGTATTTTTTGGATACCGAAAAGGGGCCCCACAACCCAACGGTCACATATGTGACCGTTGGGGCCTCCCAACGACTCTATTGGGAGCCCCTTTGGTCTCCTCTTCTTATAAATAGGGGGAACCCCCCATGTATGTTGTATTGCTCTTGAGAGCTCCTCTTCAATAATAGTGATATTATTTTTCATGTGTGTAGCCTTTTTATAAGGCCCTTTGTTTATCCCTTAGTGGATTTTCTCTCTTGTACTTGTTGCATTTGTCCGTGTGGGACATAGTGAATGCTTTAGCATTCTTGGTTTCTTCCGCTTATTTCATTACATGGTATCAGAGCCATAAGATCTTCTAAAGGTAAAATCTTGTCTCTCTCTACTTCCTTTCTTTCTCACATCTTCCTTGAGTAGCAATGGAAGTCAAGATCGATCTATCATTCAAACTCAATGGAAAAAATTACATGATGTGGGCATCCGCAATGGAGAATAATCTCAAAGGCAAGAAGCTTTGGGGTTATGTAATGGGAACCGTTCCGGAACCCCAACTTAAGCTCACAAAGATGGAAGGAGATCAAGAGAAAGCACTTGAAGGCGATGCTCGTCTCAAGGCCATTGAAGATTATAATCATCAAATGGAAGATTGGGAGAGCAACCATGCAAAAATCCTTGCATGGTTTATGAATAATGTCGAACTTAAGGTATGTGCAAATATTGCAAAATTCCGCCGGGCAAATGAAGCTTGTTTTTTTATGAAAGGTATGTTTACCCAAAAGGATCTTGCAAGAGCTTATTTCTTGCAAGAAAAAGTAAGAACCACAAAACAAGGCGACATGAGCATACAAGATTACTATAGTGCTCTAAATCCTTTGTGGGATGAATTGGCTCTTTTAGAGCCTAAATGGGTATCTATGGAGGATGTGGTTCTAAGACAAAAACAAATGGAACAAGATAGATTGTTTCAATTTTTATTTGAGCTTCGTCCCGAATTTGAACAAGTGAGATCCTCACTTCTCCATAGATCCACGTTTCCTCCCTTAGAAGAAGCTATTGCCGAGATTACTCAAGAAGAGACTAGGCATAGCATGGGTAAAAGCATAGAGGAAGTTCTTGCCGTATCTAAACCCGGCAATCATGTTAAAACATACAAACCACCTCATTTTGGTAAGCAAGGGAGTGGTGGAAGAAAAATGATTATATGTCACCATTGTTATGAGCCAGGACATATTAAACCCGTTTGCCCAAAGCTAAATGGGGCATTCAAGCCAAAGGTGGCTTCCGTTGAAGAATCCACCACCAAAGAAGATGACGGCAAGAACGGGGATCTCAAAGACACTCTTGGACAAATCTCATTGGCTCTTCAACAAATCTTAAAGGTCACTTCTTCCACCTCCGGTGCCGCCATTGCCTCATCATCACCTCCCGGTACGTACTCTTGGATTTTAGATTCCGGAGCTTCTTTTCACATGACCCCTCATGAAAATGCATTAACCAATGTGCACACCAATTCAAAAATGTCTTGTGTCTCTACGACCGATGGAACTTTTCTCAAAATAAATGGTGTTGGAACTCTTGATTCTAAAAATGTTCAAAATTTCCTTGTTCCAAAAGTTAGAATAGTTCCAAAATTAAATCTTTAACCTCTTTTCCGTTTCTCAAATAGCCGACCATGGATGTGAAATATCTTTCTCATCCCAAGGGTGCTTTGTGCAGGATCTCCGGTCCGGGAAGCGGATTGGGCAAGGCCATAGGAAGGGAGACCTTTATTTTATGGATAATTTAATGCTTCCAAATACCTCATTTTGTACTTATGTCCAAGACAAAAATATTGAAACTTGGCATAAAAGGCTTGGACATCCAAGTTACTCTAAAATGTATCTTTTTCCTTTTGGACACAAGTTTTGTAAAGAAAAAGATATCAATTGCAAAGATTGCTTTTTTGGCAAAATGAAGTCTACTCCTTTTCCTATTAGATCCTTTGTGACAACAAGACCTTTTGAATTGGTGCATTCCGATGTTTGGGGGCCATCTCCGGTTTTATCTAAAGGTGGATATTCATATTATGTTACTTTTATTGATGATTATACTAGATATGTATGGATTTATTTTCTTAACTTTAAATCGGAAGTTTTTAACTTCTTTAAAGAATTCCATGCAAAAATTCAAAATCAATTTCAAAGTCAAATATCCATTCTTAGATCCGATTCGGGTGGAGAATACTTATCAAATGATTTTCAAGCATATCTAAAACAACATGGCATTTGTCATCAAAAATCTTGCCCAAGAACTCCTCAACAAAACGGTCTAGCGGAAAGAAAACATAGGCATATTTTAGAAACCACTAGATCCTTACTCATTTCTAAAAATATTCCAAAAAATTTTTGGGCCGAAGCCGTGTTAACCTCCACCTATTTAATCAATAGGATGCCATCTTCAAAATTGAATAATATCTCTCCTTATGAAAAACTTTTTAATATGACACCCGACTACAATCGTCTTCGGATTTTTGGGTGTAAATGCTTTGTTCTTTTACATAAAAGAGATAAATTGTCACCTAAAGCAATAGAATGTGTATTTTTAGGATATGGTGAAAATCAAAAAGGCTATAGATGCTTTGATCATAAAAACAATAAGTTATTTGTCTCCAAAGATGTAACCTTTTTAGAAGATGAAAATGGATTTGACATATTGGAAAAATCAAATGAAATTGATTATATGTTTATCAATGATCTTTTAGAAGATTCAAATGATGACTCTTTGAGTCATCCGGAAATTTTAGAAAATACTCATGATTCTCATGATGATGATGTATCACCAACTAATGGTGACAATCTCCAAGTATACACTCGGCGTGAGGAAGCCCAACCTATTAGTGCTTTAGAAAAATTCTTGCGGCTTAATGAACCCCTAGAAGAAACCTCCCTTAGGCGTTCTTCTAGAGAATCAATTCCACCTAATAGGTTTGTCTCATATGAAACTCTTTCACCTAAATATAGAGCTTGTCTAATAGCCTTGCATTCTTACTATGAACCCTCCCATTATAATCAAGCAAAAAGTATACCTCATTGGGTTGAAGCAATGAAAGTTGAACTAGATGCTTTAAATAAAGCTAAAACTTGGGAAATAGTTCACCTTCCGCCAAATAAGAAAGCTATAGGATGTCGATGGGTCTACAAAGTCAAAACAAAAAGTGATGGTTCCCTAGAGCGCTATAAAGCTAGATTAGTTGCTAAGGGATACTCACAAGAATATGGCATCGATTATGAAGAGACTTTTGCTCCCGTGGCTCGCATGACAAGCGTTAGAACTTTAATTGCGGTAGCATCATCTAAGAAATGGCCTATACTCCAATTAGATGTTAAAAATGCATTTCTTAATGGTCAGTTGAATGAAGAAGTATATATGGATCCTCCGCCGGGAATCAGTGTTAACCAAGGTCAAACCCTTCGGTTATTAAAAGCCTTATATGGTCTTAAACAAGCCCCTAAGGCTTGATATGATAGATTTAGTGCTATCATGTTACAATTGGGATTTCGCTCATGTTATACTGACACTGCTCTTTTTGTTAAAAATGCAGGTAATAGTATCATCATCCTTCTGCTTTATGTTGATGATATGATCATCACTGGCAATGATGAAAGCGGTATTCTTAAAGTTAAAAATATGTTAAAACATAATTTTGATATGTCTGATCTGGGTTTTCTCAGGTACTTTCTTGGCATAGAAGTTGCATACTCTCCTCGAGGGTATATACTGTCACAGATGAAGCTTGTTGCAGACATATGCTCCAAATCTGGGATTTCAGATGATAAAAAGGTGAAGACTCCCGAGGTTATCAATGCTAAACTACGACTGGAGGATGGAGTTCTGCTGGACGATCCTACGCCCTACAGGCAACTCATAGGCTCCCTCACCTATCTGACTATCACCAGGCCCGATATTGCTCATGTTGTGCACTCTGCAAGCCAATTTCAGCATGCTCCTACATCTGTGCATATGAGTGCTGTGCTCCGGATCATTCGATATATTAAAAATACTTTGACTAAAGGGCTATTCCTATCCTCAATCTCTTCCTTAGATTTACTAGCTTATACTGATGCTGACTGGGGAGGAAACCCAAATGATCGAATCTCAACTACTGGCTTTTGTGTATTCCTAGGAGATTCGCTAATTGCTTGGAGGTGCAAGAAACAGCAGAAAGTCTCATTGTCTTCTACTGAAGCAGAATACAGGGCTATGGCAACCACTACAATGGAGCTGGTGTGGCTTCGAAGTCTTCTTCAA
This sequence comes from Nuphar pumila, assembly GCF_984573655.1. Classification (NCBI taxonomy): domain Eukaryota; kingdom Viridiplantae; phylum Streptophyta; class Magnoliopsida; order Nymphaeales; family Nymphaeaceae; genus Nuphar; species Nuphar pumila. The sequence continues at coordinate 6,465,528 of NC_143257.1, read as the reverse complement.
GATATGGGAGTCGAAATTACCGGGGCTTCGAAGCTTTGTTGCGACAACAAAAGTGCTATCTACATTGCCAGCAACCACACTTTCCATGAGAGGACGAAGCATATTGAAATGGATTGTCATTATGTACGTGATGAATATCTTCGTGGGACAGTAACACTGCCATATGTCACTTCAGAATATCAACTTGCTGATTTCTTCACCAAAGCCCTGCCTGCTCCTCGCTTCTTGTTCCTCCTTGGCAAACTTTCGGTCATTCCCCCGTAAAGTTTGAGGGGGGGTGTTAAAACATATGTAATAATACCATAATACCCGATAGGGGTATTATGGTCATTTCACAAAGTACCCCATAGGGGTACTTATTTTGTTTCTCGTATTTCACTATTTTTTATTTTTATTTTTATTTTTATTTTTGTATTTTTTGGATACCGAAAAAGGGTCCCACAATGGAGTCGTTGGGGCCCCCAACGGTCACATATGTGACCGTTGGGGGCTCCCAACGACTCTATTGGGAGCCCCTTTGGTCTCCTCTTCTTATAAATAGGGGGAACCCCCCATGTATGTTGTATTGCTCTTGAGAGCTCCTCTTCAATAATAGTGATATTATTTTTCATGTGTGTAGCCTTTTTATAAGGCCCTTTGTTTATCCCTTAGTGGATTTTCTCTTTGTGCTTGTTGCATTTGTCCGTGTGGGACATAGTGAATGCTTTAGCATTCTTGGTTTCTTCCGCTTATTTCATTACAGTAATAAAAGAGCTTCGAAACCTTTTGAAATTGTGCATTTTGATGTTGAGGCTCTGCTCCAGAAAATTCATTTTTTTGAAGTAGATATTATGTTATATTTATCGATTATTACTCTCGTTATTCGTGGATATTTTTCATGAAACAAAAGTTTAAAGCATTTGACATCTTTCGCAAATTTCATGTATATGTCAAAATTCAATTTTGCTTGACTATTCTTAATTTCCAAAGTGATGGGAGTGGTGAGTACGTTTCTAATAATTTCGTTGAATTTCTGCAATTAAATAGAATTGTTCGAAGGATGACCTGTCCTCGCACCCCTCAACAAAATGGTCTTGCAGAGCAAAAACATCACCATGTTGTAGAAAGTGCCCTCACTATGATACATGTCAGTGGAGTACCAATGGGACTATGGACAGAAACCTTTCATTCTGCGTTTATGTAATAAATTGTCTTCCCATGGAAGTATTGGACAGGAAATCGCCCTATTTCATGCTTTATGGCAAACATCCTGACTATACACATTTGAAGTTTTTTTTTGCATTTGTTATGTTCATATTGATAAGACCCAAAGAAATAAATTTGTGAATAAAGCCAGCATTTGCAGATTTGTTGGGTATGCAGATGGTTATAAAGGGTATTGATGTTATGAGATTGCCACTAGAACCATTCGTATATCACAGAATGTTGTATTTGACAAGAATTGTTTTCGGCATGATGATAATACAAATATACTTCAAGACAGGCAATCAAAAATTGAATACTACCATCCTTGGCTCAGTGCAGACTTATTTCTATTAGAGCAGCAAGGTGCGTGAACATACCTGGAACGAGGCAAGACTGGATTTGCTGAAGAGGCTGCAACAATGAGGTACAGGCTGAATGACTAAAACCCAAAAGCTACACGCTCCACCAGACGTCATTTTGTTCTATATAATGTAGCCTGATTAGGGCTATCATACAAAAGTCTGAATAGCCCCTGGTTATAAAAACTAATTACATAACACAGGTTTGGATCATGAATCCACATCGGACCCAAATCCAAAACCATATAAGAGCACTAAGAGTACAACGTCTTAAGAGCCTCCCTCAAGATGAGTGTGCATTTGAATCATGCTCATCTTGCCTTTAAGAAACCAAAATCTTTTAACTGTCAGTCCCGTAGTAAACAAATTTGCGATTTGATTCTTCGTTCCAATATATTTTGCTTCTATTTCTCGATCTTCAATCTTCTGCCTGATGAAGTGCTGATCTATCTCAATATGCTTTGTCCTTCCATGATGTATAGGATTCAGTGATATCCTTATAGCACTCTGATTATCACATAATAAAATAGATTTAGGTAAAAAATCTCCTAACTCGACGAAGAGATGTCTAATCCATGTTAATTCAAATGTGACGGAAGTCATCGCACGATATTCCGCTTCTGTGCTAGATCTTGCAACAACCCTTTGCTTTTTACTGCTCCATGAAACTAAGTTTCTTCCAAGAAATACAAATAAGTATTGACCCTCTTTCATCAGGATCTCCAGCCCAATCCGCATCTGAATGTGCCATTAACATTAATGTGCCATAACTTTGACTTCTTTTCTCATACACTAAGTCGTCTCCTATGGTACCTTTCAAATATCACAAAATCCGTTTGACTGCCTCCATATATACAGTTCTTGGTTCATGCATGGACTGAGACACTTGCTAGTGAAAGTCAAATATTAGAGCATGCCGACTATGCACTGATAATTGGTGGCATCATCATATATGTCTCCATCACTACTACTTAGCTTTTGGTGAATGGGAGATGGGGTGGTCACTTATTTGCAGTTCATCATGCCGCATGTAGCAAGAAGATTAATGATATATTTATATTGATTCATTGTTAACTTCTTCTCTTGTCTATCAACTTCAATCCCAAGGAAGTACTTTAACTCTCCAAGATCTTTCATTTAAAATTTGTTGCTAAGTAACCTTTTGATCCTTTGAACGTATTTTTTTGAGTTTCCTGTGATTATCATGTCATCTACATATATAAGGAGCATTGTTATGCACTCTTCTCTTTTTGTATATGAATAGGGAGTAATCAAGATAGGAATGAACAAATTCATGTCGCTGAATTTCTTGGGAAAAGCTTTCAAACCATGATCGTGAAGCTTGTTTTAACCCATAAATGGATTTCTGTAATCTACACACATAACCAGTTGGATCACCTTAAGAATAGCCTTCTAGTTGTTCCATATACACCTCTTCTTTCAAGTTTCCATGAAGAAAGGCGTTCTTGACATCCATCTGGTTGAGTGTCCAACCATAATCAATAGTTAAAGGCATGACAATGCGAATGGTACCCATTTTTATCACAGGGTTGAATGTTTCATCATAATCCAATCCATGTTTTTGAGTAAATCATTTTGCCACGAGTCGTGCTTTGTATCTCTCCACACTACTGTTGAGCCTATAGTTTATTTTATAAACCCATTTGGATCCAACAACATTTTTGTTCAAAGGCCTTCGAACAATTTCCCATGTCTGACATTTATGTAGTGTTTTTGTTTCTTCATTCATTGCATCAACCCATCTTTTATGTTGATAAGCTTGATAATAATGCTTAGGTTCTTCCTGAGCTTTTATGGCAGCAAGGAATGCTTGATGATCTGCACTAAAATTTTCATAACTAATCTACTTCTACATAAGATATTGTATTTGTGTCGATCTTCTCAAAGTTATAGAGTTATCATGTGTCGCCACGGATCCTTTTTGTTCTGGTTCTTAGGGCATAAAATGAGATATTGTACCTCTGGTATAAACTTGTCCCTCTATAAATTTGTTATGTGTTTGCTCTATTACCTCACGTTTATTATCAATTCCTCCTCTGTCAGATTCAGAGGTGACAGTTCCCTCCTTTTCGGCATGTGAAAATAATTTTGCACTGAGCCAAGGTTGATAATATTGCATCTTAGATTGCTGATGTTGAAGCATATTGGCGTTATCTTTATGCTGAAAGGAATTCTCATCAAAAATAGCATTTTTATGAGATACGAATGGTTTTGGTGGAAATCTCATATCCTTTATAGTTGTCGGCATATCCAACGAATCTGCAAATACTAGCTTTGTTCCCAAACTTATTTCGTTGACTCTTGTCAACATGAACATAACAGATACAACCAAAGAACTTCAAATGCATAATCAGGATGTTTACCATATAGCACGAAATACGAAGATCGTCTATTCAGAGCTTCCATGAGGAGACGATTTATTACATAGATCGCAGAATAAAAGGCTTTCGTCTATAGTCATACTGGTAAATCGCCGGCATACATCATAGTAAGTGCACTATCTGCAATGTCCTAATGCTTGCGTTCTGCAAGACCATTCTGTTGAGGGGTATGAGGACACGCCACCCTTCGAACAATCTCATTCAGTTGCAAAAATTCAATGAAGTCATTGAAAACATACTCCCCACCTCCATCACTTTGGAAATTAAGAATGGTGGACGAAAATTGATTTTTGACATAGGCATGAAACTTGCGAAAAATGTCAAAAACTTTGGATTTTGTTTCATACAAAATATCCAGGAATAACGAGAATACTCATCAACAAATATAACATAATATCTACTTCCAGAAAATGGTTTTTTTGGAGCAGGACCCAAAACATCAGAGTACACAATCTCAAAAGGTTTTGAAGCTCTTTCATTTATGAAATAAAAAAGAATTACATGACTCTTACAAACTTGACAACTGGAAGATAGTGTTTTATTCAAATCATGACTCAAATTTGTCTCTTAAATCAACTTATAAGAGACAAGATTTTCAATAAATTTACTACAATGACCCAACTGATTGTGCCAAAGATTAGCATTATTGACAAGACTGACGATGAAAATAAGAGACTTCTCAGGAGTCGAAGTTGATGATGAAGAAGAACATTTTTGCAATGGATTTTCTTTAAAGATGTACATGTTCTCACATCACTCCCCTTCAGCGCACGTTGTCTTCATGCAAAAATCATTCACATACACAAAAGAAAGAGTGAAAACGTAAGAATTAGTATCATCAACAAGTTTAGAAACAGACACTAGATTTTTCTTGATATTGGGTGCACAAAGAACATCAAAAAGTTTAACAAACTTAGACTCAGAAGAATGAACAAAGACATTTCCAACATAAGTAATGAGATGTTTAATCCTGTCTCCCGTGACAATACTGCTATTGTCAGAATATCTAATGGGACTAGAAAGTTTACCTGCATCTCTGGTGATGTGGCTAGCTGCTTCGGAATCAACATATCAAATTCCTTGATCATCCTGTTTTAGATTCAAAGAGTTTAGGGTAGCAACCAATGCATTAATATCACCTACATTTCTTTCTCCTCCAGCAATTGTTTGATTCATAGTTGATTTAACTGGATTGCCTTTATGATAATTGGAGTTGTCCTCTGCATTGTAGTTGGGATCATCTTTATGATAACAATTAGCTTTCACATGCCCAATCTTTTTGCATATAAAACATATTGGAACCCTTCTGCCTCTAATATTAACATTGTTGGTGTTTGAAGTATTAAGAAAAGGTAAAATGCCTCTACCTTGTTGAATTTCACCTCTTTCACGATCACGGCCTCCTCAATAATAACCTCATCTTCCTCTTCATTTATTTGTCCCTATAAATAACACTTCATGAGAGTCATGTGAAGGCTCAAAATTTCCTATGACATGCTTGAGATTCATCTCAAACTAAAGTAATCATGACTTGATGTCTTCAAATGATGAAAGAATAAGAAAACACTACAAAGTAGTGGAGATAACATGATATTCATCTCCCAGACCAGCGAGTGTCTGTTGGACTTTGTCAAGATCAGAAACATTTTCTCCAACGAGAGCTAAATGGTCAGAAATCTCTTTCACTTTATTCAAATATTTCATAATGCTTGAGGATCCCTTCTTGAGGCTTTGGAACTCTTTCTTCAAATACATAACTCTGAACTCTGAAATTTGAGAATATGTTTTCACTATGTTGTCCCATAATTCTTTGGTTGTACAGTCATCCAGGATTCCAATGAAAACTTCTTGTGATAGAGTAGAACTGAGATAAGCTACAACTAATTGGTCTCTTTTAACCCATGACACATATTAAGGATTTCTGATATAAACCACGTTCGGTGCCACTTTGTTGTCTCTTTGCTCCTGCATGACGAACTCTGATGGCATTTTAATTGATCCATCAAGATGACCAGATAGGTCGTGACTTTTAATGAAAGGTATAATTTGCCTTTTCCAAGTAAAAAAATTGTTGTTATTTAGTTTTTTTTTAAACAAGTTGAGGTAGGAGACTAGAGGACAACATAAGTCGTGGAACATTAGTGTCCATAAGGAAAAGTGAAGGATGTAATGATAAAAGATATAATGACAGAAAAATAAAAACAAATCAGGAACAATGACATACTGCTGTCAAAATAAGGAAACAACAAAGAGTGACAACAGGAAATGCAAAAAAAAAATAAAGATGACAGACCACTGTCAACAAGGAAAAATATATGCAGAAACAACCACAGATTGTTGTTAACAAGATAAGTTTACTGCAAAACAGAAAAAAGATTCGACACAATAAAAAAAGACCAAGAAGCAAATTTTCTTTTCATGACACAATAGTCTGGAACGATCCACGACACAGGTTTTGAAACCAAAGGTACGGTACCAGCATATGTAGAATCAAAACAAAAATAATATTCACGACAAAGAGGTTCCAAGATGAGCAGATAAGAGGAATCAGACTCGTTACACAAAAATAATGATTCTAGCCAGATATACGACACATTGAATAACGACCCAAAAAATATCGTGCAGCAGAAAGTCCACGATCAGAGAATAATCAGATTCATGGCCAGAAAGGACGGAATCTGATCTGGAGAGCAAAAATATATAACATGAAAGAAACAGAGAAGAACGATTATTTGAAAACTCGTGTGAATCAAATAATAGATTGTTGCAGGCCAAGAAAAGCAGGCAAAACACAGAGGGGGAGAGCATGAGAAACGCAGACAGATCACGCCCAATCACGAATCTTGCTCTGATACCATGTTAGAGCAGCAAGGTGCCTGAGCGTACCCGGAACAAGGCAAGACAGGATTTGCTGAAGAGGCTGAAACGATGAGGTACAGGCTGAATGACTAAAATCCAAAAGTTGCACGCTCCACCAGACGTCATTCTGTTCTATATAATGTAGCCTGATTAGGGCTATCATACAAAAGTCTGAACAGCCCCTGGTTATAAAAACTAATTACATCACACAGGTTTGGATCATGGATCCACATCAGACCCAAATCCAAAACCATATAAGAGCAGTAAGAATACGTCTGAACAATTTCCACATGCAGAAAGGGAGGATACAGTTTCTGTTGAACTAGATGAGACAGGAACTGATGATAGAGACAAGACAGAGGAGCAGACCCACAACAAATTCAAAGAGGGACAGGTTTATACCAGAGGTACGAGATCCTATTTTATGACCAAAATGTCAAGACAGGAAGGCCCATGGGCACAGATGAGAATTCCGTGACTTTGAGGAGGTCGGCACAAATACGTCATCTCGTAGAGAAGTGGGTTAATTATGAAAACTTTAGTGTAGATCATCAAGCATTTCTTGCAGCCATAGAGTCTCAAGAAGAGCCCAAGCATTTCTATCAGGCGTATCAACATAAAAGTTTGGTTGATGCTATGAATGAAGAAATGGAAGCTCAGCACAAATGTCAAACATAGAAAATAGTTAAAGGACCTTTGAATAAGAATATGGTTGGGTCCAAGTGGGTTTATAAAATAAAATATAGACCCGACGGTAGTGTAGAGAGATACAAAGCACGACTTGTGGCAAAAGGATTCACTCAAGAACATGGATTGGATTATGATGAAACATTCAATCCAGTGATAAAAATGTGTACCATTCGGATCATTATGCCTCTAGCTATTGATTATGGTTGGACACTCAATCAGATGGATGTTAAAAACGAATTTCTCCATGATAGTCTAAAGGAAGAAGTGTATATGGAACGAGAAGGGTACACTCAAGATGACATGAATGCTTATGTGTGTAGATTACAAAAGTCCATTTATGGATTGAAGCAGGCATCGCGTTCATGGTTTGAAAGTTTTCTCAAGAAATCCATAGACATGGATTTGTTCGTTCATATCTTGATTATTCCTTGTTACCTACAAAAGAGAAGGTTGCATAACACTTCTTATATATGTAGATGACATGATAATTACAGGAAATTCAGAACATATTCAAAAGATGAAAGGACTTCTTAGCAACAGATTCCAAATGAAAGATCTTGAAAAGTTAAAATATTTTCTTGAAATTAAAGTTGATAGGCAAAAGGAGGTGTTAACTATAACTCAACATAAATATACCATGGATTTACTTGCTAAGAGTGGAATGAGGGACCGCAAACCAGTGGCCACGCCATCTCCTATTCATCAAAAGTTAAGTAACGAAGATGGAGATATATATGAGGATGCAACAAACTATCGCAGTATAGTTGGCATGCTTCAATATCTGACCTTTACCAGGCCAGATATAGTTTATGTTGTAAATCAAGTGTCACAGTTCATACATAAACCAAGGATTGTACATATGGAGGTGGTCAAGAGGATCTTGCGGTATTTGAAGGGCACAATAGGAGATGGTTTGGTGTCTGAGAAATGAAGACAAAATCAGGACATGTTGATGTTGATGGCATACTCAGATACAGATTGGGCTGGAGACCCCAATGAAAGAAGATCAATGACCGACTATTGTGTGTTTCTTGGGAGAAACTTAGTCTCATGGACTAGCAAAAAGCAAAGGGTTATTGCAAGGTCAAGCACAAAAGCAAAATATCGTGCAACAACTTCCATCACATCCAAATTGATGTGGATTAGACATCTTTTAGTTGAGCTAGGAGAATTTTTACCAAAATCAATCTTATTATGTGACAATCAAAGTGCGATAAAGATCTCAGTGAATGCTATACATCATGGAAGAACGAAACACATTGAAATAGATCAGCACCTCATCAGGAAAAAGATTGAGGAATCAAAAACGAGAAGCCAGGTCTATTGGAACAGAAAATCAAATTGCAGATTTGCTCACCAAAGGGATGACGATAAGAAGATTATGGTTCCTTAAAGGCAAGATGAACATGATTCAAAATGCATGCTCATCTTGAAGGAGGTTGTTAAGACGTTATTTGATGGTTTCAGGTTTGGATCGAATATGGATCCAAGATCCAAAAATGTTATGTAATTAAGTTATACTTATGGGGGTTGTTTAGTCATTGGTATTATAGCCCTAATCAATCTGTAACATAAAAAGAGCAATACTCGTGAGGCACAGCTGTTGCTTATCATATTTTCTGGATCTCTCTCTCTTGTTCCAATACAAGAGTGTGTCGCTGCTATACAACAACGGGTTGCTGCTGATTGATTGGGCGCACTACAGGTCTAGTAATTCTTGACATCCTTTCACTCAGTTCATCCACGAACCAAGGATTGTTCATGTGGAGGCGGCTAAGAGGATCTTGCGGTATTTGAAAGGCACAATAAGAGATGGTTTGGCGTATGAGAAGAGAAGACAAAATCATGACATACTAATGGTGATGGCATATTCAGATGCAGATTGGGCTGGAGACACCGACGAAAGGATGTCAGTGACTGGTTATTGTGTATTTCTTGAAGGAAACCTAGTCTCGTGGAGCAGTAAAAAGAAAAAGGTTGTTGCAAGGTCAAGTACAAAAGCATAATATCATGTGATGGCTTACATCACATCAAAATTAACGTGAATTAAGTATCTTTTGGTTGAACTAGGAGAACTTTTATCAAAATCCATTTTATTATGTAAAAATCAGAGTGCAATAAAGATCTCAATGAATCCTATACATCATGAAAGAACAAAACATATTAAGATAGATCAACACCTTATCAGGCAAAAGATTGAAGATCAAGAACTAGAAGCAAGATACATTGGGACAGAAAACCAGATAGAAGACCTGTTCACAATAAGAAGATTTTGGTTTCTTAAAGGCAAGATGAGCATGATACAAATGCATGCTCACCTTGAGGGAGGTTGTTCACAATAAGAAGATTTTGTAATGTATCCCCTTATGATACTGTTTGGGTTTGGATCAGATGTAGACCCAGGATCCAAATATGTTGTGTATTACTGTTTTATTATTAAGGGTTGTTTAGTCTTTTGTAGCCCTAATTAGGTTGTAACATAAATAGTCGTTGAATACATGTTTAACGTGGTTTTTACTGTTGCAGTTTTTGCCTCTAGCCAATCTCTCTCTGCGTTTCTCCCTCTCTCGTTTTCACACAGCGTCGAATCACTGCAGATCTGATATTGTTCGATGTTCTAACAGACACCCCTGAAAAGGATCCGGATCCGATCCGATCCACGTATACTTATGCATTGTAACTCACTTTGACTGTCGGGTCTGGATACACCAGAGCCGGATCCATACCTATGTGTTGTAACATTATAAAACACACTATTTAGGTCACGATTCGATATGAAAAAAAAATGGTAACAGCCAAAAGCTTTGGGTTTTCTCTTCGTCTCTCTCTCCCTCCCTCTCTCTCTCTTTTCTCTACAGGTGAAAAAAACTTTCATGGTATCAGAGCATAGATCCGGCCAAGGCTGATAAGGATTCCGGCAAAAGCGAAGTTCGGAAAATCGAGTTTAAGGATTCCGGCAAGAGCCAAGTTCGGAAAATCGAGGTTTTTTTTTGTCTCCCTCTCCCTTTTCTTCTGTTTCTCTCCATTTCCTCCCCTCTTTGCTCATTCGTTCCCTTTTTTGAAAATCCATTTCCATACCTCTTGACCAAATCCTCCACCCCCTCACATATTGTTCGAACTGCTCCCTGTCCAAGCTCCACAGCCTTCAACAGCATCTCCTCGGTCAGAAAATCACAGTAGCCCTTTTTTGAAATCTCCTGTGTACCCACACCTCACGTGGGTTTCTTTTCTTTGAGAAACCGTGATCCACGTGAACTCTATTCACGTGGGTTTCACGTTTGGTGAATCTGCGATTCACGTGCACCATTTTTACGTGAACACAGACTGTGGGTGACTGTGTTTCACGAATCTTCCCTTATTTTTTTTCCTTTACCTAATCTCCTCTAAGTCTGTCTTTGCATATTCGTCTATTTTTTTTATGTTTCTTTACTGCTATGCCGTGAATCTTATTCCTTGAGTATCTATATCTATTCTTGTCAAAAAAAAAGGGGGGCGGGGGTTTCTTTCAACGTGTGAAGGCATTCTTCATCACAGAAACTGATTTTCCTGAATCCGACAGCCTGCGATTCTCCAAAAAAAAAAAAAAAAGGAAGAAAACGGGCTGAACTTTTTGCGAATACTCTGGTTGACATTCTTACTGTTTTTCATTCTCAAATGGATCCTTACCTCTCTCAATCAAATCTTTCTTCAAGCTTTCTCAACCAACTCGTTTCTGAAAAGTTGAATACCTCAAATTTCTTGATTTGGAAGAGACAAATTATTCCTTTTATAAAGAGTCAAGGTCTCTTAGGTCACCTGGATGGAACCACTCTCGTTCCACCAGAATTTGTCCCGAGAGAAGAGAAAGATGATCAAGGGGTGAGTTCGATCGTGTATGTCAAAAATGTAGAATTTCTCAATTGAGAAAGGAAAGATCAATCAGTTGTCGCATACATCACCTCAACCCTGTTTCAAGAAGTTCTAGTTGTCATTCCCGACAATTGTACAGTGCTACAACTCTGGGAGCGACTGGTTCAGACGTACTCGCAGGTTTCTCAAGCAAGAATGGTTTTCCTAAAAAGGGAGTTTCAGTTGTTAAGAAAAGAATTCATGACCATCATGGAATATTTGAACAAGATAAAGACCATCACAGATCAGCTTGCAGTTATAGGATGTGTCGTAAGCGACAATGACATGGTGCAACAAACTCTGAGTGGATTGGGATCTGACTACAATATGATAGTCACTTCACTATTGTGTCTCCCTACTCTTCCTTCGATGCATTACGAGCGAAATTGATTCAGTATGAAATGACTCTGAAGGGATTCTCTGAAGAAACTCACATCCACACAAATTCTCAAAAAGTTTTTGCCACAGGAGTGACTTATGGTAGAGGACGAAGACGAGGAGGACAAGGGCGAAGTGGATACGGGGGGCGTGGTCTGCTCCCCACTCCAAATATGTCTGCTCATGCATAGGCATCAAGATCCATTCCCACTTGCTTCTTTTGTAATAAAAAGGGGCATATCAAGGCGAATTGTTGGCACAATCCAGAGAATAAAGTAAAGGGTCCACAGACAGGAACGAAGTAAGATTTCTAATCCTATTCCTTATTTTGGAAAAAGTAAGATTGTTACTGGAGATGGATCCCACCATCCTGTTTCTCATGTTGGAAAAATTGTCATTCCTATGTCACATTCCACTCTTACTCTCTCTGACGTTCTTCATGCTCCTGACATTAAGAAAAACATTGTCTCTGTCTCCAAGGTTATTGATGATAATAATGCTTCAGTTGAATTTACTCCCTTCTCTGTGCAGGTCAAGGACCTACGCACGAGGGAAACATTCGCTGAAGGAAAAAGATGAGGCAATATGTATGTCTTTGAAGAAGCTCCATGTCATGCTATCCGCCCTGCTCACCTGAATTCAAAGCCTTCGTTAGAGTCGTGTTCATCTTCTTCTGCTAATGTTTTTAGTATTTCTGAACGTAATAAGTCATTCTTATGGCATAGTCGGTTAGGACATTGTGGGAGTCATTTTATTGAGAAATTTGTCTCTAATAATCTCATTCCAAAAAAAAGTCTTAATGGGAATGAGAGCAGTCCTAAGTGTTTCAGTTGTCTTTCATGTAAGAGTCATGTATTGCCTTTCCATTTCATTAATAAGAGAGCTTCAAAACCTTTTGAGATTATTTGTTCTGATGTATGGGGACCCGCCCCAATTGTCTCTGGATCTGAGAGAAGATACTATCTAATATTTGTTGATAGTTATTCTCGATACACTTGGATATATTTCATAAAGAATAAGTCGGAAGTCTTCTCTTTGTTTCAAAATTTTCTTTCCTTGGTCAAAAATCAATTTTCTGAGTCCATTCAATTTTTCCAATGTGATGGAGGTGGGAAATTCTCATCCCGTGATTTTGTTTCTTTTCTTCGAAATAATGGAACAGGAAGAAGGGTGTTTTGCCCCCATACTCCTCAACAAAATGGGATTGCTGAACGAAAACATAGACATATTGTTGAAAGTGCCATGAGTATGCTTCATGACAGCAATCTTCCTATCAACCTATGGACAGAAGACTTTCATTCTGCCGTGCATGTGATAAATAGACTGCCCATGGTTGTTCTGGAAAATAAGTCTCCTTATCACTGTCTTTTTGGAGTCCATCCTAGTTATCATGATTTGCGTGTTTTTTGTTGTGTTTGCTATATGCATATTGATCAGTATCTGAGAAACAACTTTCAGGACAAAAGCCAGAAATATAGGCTTGTGGGATATGCAGATGACTACAAAGGATATAGATGTTATGATCTCACCAACAAACGTATCAGAATCTCAAGAAATGTTGTCTTTGATGAACAAAACTTTGATGACGAAGCTGATGCAACGAATATGCCAACTGAAGTTTACTATCCTTGGTTGAGTTCAGAACTTTTTGTTAACTCGAATGAAGCATGCTCCTCAGATTGCGTGCAGCAAGAAGAAGAGAGTTTTGAAGACACTGGGATGTCGAGATCACAGAATACAGCAGAAGTACCAGGCAGATACAAAGGCATTGTCTACTCTAGACAGAGACCGACAGAATCAAGTCATTCAGATTATGTCTCAGACGGCAATCCGACTACTTCTCATACTCTTGAGGTCAGAAAATCAAACAGCATACGACATCCCATTGACAGGTGGGTTAGCTATAACAATTTATCATTGGATCTTCAACTCTTCTTAACTGCTCTCAATAAGGAAGATGAGTCCATCATGTGGGTAGAAGCCATGAATGATGAAATGCAAGCCTTGCATGAATGTGGAACCTGGGAAGTTGTTCCCAGACCACCTGACAAAAATGTTGTCGGATGTAAATGGGTCTACAAAATAAAGTACAAGCCAGATGGAACCATTGAACGATACAAGGCACGGCTTGTGGCAAAAGGATTCACTCAAGAAGCAGGGCAAGACTATGATGAGACCTTCAGTCCTGTTGTAAGAATGGGAACAATCCGAATTATTATTTCACTGACTGTTGAACATGGATGGAAGTTGAGTCAGCTTGATGTAAAAAATGCATTCTTGCATGGGGATTTAAACATGGAGCAACCCCCTGGGTATCAAGAACAAAATTGTAAAACTCATGTGTGCAGGTTAAAAAGAGCTATCTATGGTCTGAAGCAAGCATCTCGCGCATGGTTTGATAGCTTCTCGCTAGAGATTCAGAAACATGGATTTTCACGTTCCATGTTGGACCACTCATTATTTATTTTTAGAAGTCAGACTGTGAACACTCTGTTATTAATTTATGTCGATGATATTGTCATCACAGGAAACTCTGCGACACACATCCAAGAAGTAAAAGACTTACTAGGACAGAGGTTCAAAATGAAAGATGTTGGAGTTCTACGTTATTTTCTTGGTGTAGAAGTTGATAACCAGGCTCATGGCTTGACACTCACTCAGCACAAGTACACCGTAGACGTTCTCAGCAAGGCAGGCATGCAAGACTGCAAACCTCTGGGAAGTCCGAGTGTGCTTCATCAAAAACTTAGCGCTCAGGATGGAGATTTGTATGATGACCCCACCAGGTATCGAAGCATAATAGGAATGTTACAGTACCTCACATTCACCAGACCTGATATTGTTTATTCAGTCAATCAAGTGTCTCAATTTATGCATGCGCCACGTACTGGACATATGGAAGTAATCAAGAAGATCCTTAGATATCTGAAAGGGACTATTGGGGATGGATTGATATATTCACCACAGTCATATGGCAAAGATGAGCACGAACTCACTGTATATTGTGATGCAGACTGGGCAGGAGATCCTGATGAACGAAGATCTACATCAGGATATTGCGTCTTCATTGGAAAAAAATTAGTCTCTTGGAGCAGCAGAAAACAAAAGGCCATCGCTAGATCAAGCACTGAGGCTGAGTATAGATCTATGGTTGTTGCTACTGCCGAAGTCACATGGATCAGGCATCTACTAACTAAAGTAGGAGAAAAGATTTCCCACACTACTTTGCTATGTGACAACCAAAGTGCAATCAACATGTCATTCAATCCCGTACATCACAGTCGTGCCAAGCACATTGAGATCGACCAACACTTTGTGAGACAGAAGGTTGAAGAAAAAGAGATTGAGCCTGAGTTCATCAATACTGAAAGACAAGTTGCAGATCTATTTACCAAAGGGTTAACAAAGGATCGTTTTTGGATGCTTAAAGGCAAGTTGTTCATGGTACAAAACCATGATCAACTTGAGGGGGGTGAAAAAGGATCCGGATCCGATCCGATCCACGTATACTTATGCATTGTAACTCACTTTGACTGTCGGGTCTAGATACACCAGACCCGGATCCATACCTATGTGTTGTAACATTATAAAACACACTATTTAGGTCACGATTAGATATGAAAAAAAAATGGTAACAGCCGAAAGCTTTGGGTTTTCTCTTCGTCTCTCTCTCCCTCCCTCTCTCTCTTTTCTCCACAGGTGAAAAAAACTTTCAACCCCTACATATGTGGTGTCCACAAAATGTACATCAAAAGGATTTAGAGCATGAAAAGAAAAAAAAATACCACTTCATCAAAATACATAATGTTAAAGTTGCTCAGTTTGATGGAGGTACAAAACACTTTGAAGTCAATCATAATTTGCCATTTCTATAAATGGGGTGGACGAACCTAAGTTTCTGCATAGTTTTCCTTTATCATCCAGTGGATAAAAGCTGTTCCTATCTATGATGATAGCATGTTGAAGCCTTTGCTTCTTGGGATGGATGAAAATGGTTATTAGCAATTTTGTAATATGACAATCTATATTGTAGTAGCTTTTCATTCTAGTGGCACCAGTTTGTAATTACAAGTGTTCACACATATTCTCACTACTAAGCAGACCTTGCTGCATACCATAATTTTCCAGGGTCTACTTCATAGGCACCAGGAACTTGATCTTGAAAAATATGCCGATGATGAAAACAAAATCAGCAGCACAAAAAGGTTGATGCTATGAAGGTATGAATTAGAAGGGACAGATTGAATGGTGTAATCCGTGGACAAAGTGGCTATAATTCTACAGACATCAAGTAGCAGTCCAGAATATATTTATCCATGAAAATTGGGCCTCGTGTCAATGCAATGGTTCAAGGTCATTTTAAAGTTGTCATGCTTATGATAGGCGAAACAGGATAAACTACAATGTCATTGTTGACTGTAGCGGTTGGCAAGCTCTTGTCAACTGTCAAGTTGTTGTTGAGTTAGGCAAAAAAATTACAAAAACACGCCTAACTTTTCATCTATTTACAAACACATTCCTAACATTTGAGAAATTATAAATACCTGCCTTGGTTATCAAACACACACTGCCCTTAGTTTACCATGGCCTAACAGTGGTTTGGTTTATTAAATTGCATGGTTACCCCTCTCTATTTTCTACCTCACTGTGAAAAAACTTAGGGTCTCTCTCACCTGTCTGATTAATGGCTGGAGCTCATCTCCTCACAAGTGGTTGATTGCGGGATCCACATTGAAAGAGTGCATCTCTCTCCCTCTCTGCTGGGTGGGTTAGCCCCTTTCCAATGGCCCTTTGTTCAACTAGTAACTGCAATCCACTTGCAACATTTCCTGAAATCACTTCCTTCTTATTGGCAACATGCTTATCCTCTACTTCCTTTGCAACATCACCAGTTCCTCCTGCTACTCATGGCATAACCTTTTGCCAACATCATCAGTGGCAGAAATTGGGTTATGCACTATGGGTCCTGCCAGAGCATCAATAGAATGATAGATTGAAGAGGTCGAAGAGATGCAGGGAGGATTCACCTGTTAGCATAAATGGCAGAGGAGAACATCACGTACCGGAAGCAGTCATGGCCGATTTGAACGAAGCTTCAGTGGAGGTGGGTTGTCGGCATTCTCCTCAGCCAATTGACGCCCTCGATGAGCCCAGGCCATTCTGTCGAGAGGTGAGCAGGACCCTTGAACCCCAGAGAATGAGAGAAATAGGTATCACTCATGTAACCCTGATCAATATTTCATGGAGTCTTACTTATAGTGGGAGAGCTCTTAATGGGTTTAATGGGAGGTTTCAATGCATGGACACTTATGAGACCCTTTCGCATTGTAGCCTCCACAACTGAAACCCTTGATGTGACCAGATAAATATGGGTCACATCTAGGTTGGATCCCGACTCAAAAAATTTAACATTCTCCTACTTGACATTATTGAGGTTCTTTACTATTATCTCGAAACAATTTTCATGTGGGTTCACATGTACTAAATTACAAAATGAATCATACGAGTCATAGAGATGAACATCTTTATATGAGATGTCATATTTCCATGTACTACAATATTATTCATTTTAAGTGTTTAGCATGTTAAGAGTACCTTTATGAACAGGTTGGTCTCTAACCCATTCCTTTGGTCCTTTTAATATTGTTATTTTGTTATTCTCTCTTCACAAATGAGAGACACTTTACACAAAAATCAATAACGTACAAAACATATAAAATCAATTTACTTTTAGAAATGTGATCACATAAAACCATGATGTATTTTCATACATCACAAGGAATCAAATAGACTCATCCTCATTACATGTTGGGAATATAATCTCGATAATAACCCTTTAGTAAGATGATCCAGAGTCATTTTCTTTGTGACAATTGTATCAATACATGCTAAATGATTCTTTGTTCTTTCTTTAACAACAAAGTACTTTAACTTCATATGTCTACACGAAGTGGAGATCTTGATGTTATTAGATAAAGACACAAGAGCTTCGTTATCACAAAAGATTTTTAGTGGCCTCTCAATAGAGTCCATTATACCAAGATTTCTTATCCATATGGCCTGAGACGAAGTCTTGTATAGAGCGATGAATTATGCCTCTATGGTGTGAGCTGCCGTTGTAGATTGTTTTTCGCTTCTCAACGAGACAACAACACCTTCTAACAGGAAGATGTATCTCGTAGTAGACTTTCTATTGTCAAGACATCCTCCTAAATCTGGATTCGAGTATCCAATGACTTCGAGGTGATCTACCTTTCTGTATGTCAACATATAATCCTTCATTCCTTGCAAATAGTGCATGACCTTCTTCGCAACCTTCCAGTGTGCAATGTATGGATTAGACTGATATCTATCAATCTCAACAACAAATGCGATGTCTGGTCGCGTGCAGGTCTGCCCATATTGCAAACTCCCAACTGCCAAAACATACTGGATGCTTGTCATCTGAGTCATTTCATTATCATCTTGAGGACAGTTCTTTAGGCTCAATTTATTTTCTTTTACTATAGGTGTTGAACCTGGAGAACAATTCTTCATCATGTATATTTTAAGAACTTTAAGGATATAGGATTTCTAAGAGAAGTCGAGTACACCCTTAGTTATATTACGACGGATCTCAATTCTAAGGACATAAGTAGTGACACACATGTCTTTCATATCAAAATGAAAGAAAATAAATTATTGTCTCATATAATAAACTCAAACCATTAGTTGCAAGAAAAATATCATGCATACAAAACCAAGATTATGAACTTACTCCTACTAACCTTAAGGTATATGCATTGATCAACATTGTTTTCAGTGAATCCAAAATTCAAAATCACATGATTGAACTTTTTATATCATTAGTGGGAGGCTTGTTTAAGTCCATAGATTGATTTCTTCAATTTGCAAACTAAATTGTTTGAGTCATCTACAAAAAAACCAAGAGGTTATTGCATATATACCCCATCTTCCATATCCCCATTCAGGAAAGCAGTTTTCATATCTCTATTTGATGTAGCTCTAAATTAAAATGAACTACGAGGGCTATGATTATTCTTAACGATTCCTTAGTTGAGACAAGAAAAAATGTTTCATTATAATCAATGCCTCACATCTGGGTAAATCTCCTTGCAACGAGCCTAGTCTTGTACCTCTCCACTCGCCCTTTAGAGTATGTTTTGGTCTTAAAGACTTACAACTAACATGTCTGCCTTCATCAAGTCGAGATACTAAATCTCACACTTGGTTCTTTGTTATAGTCATGCTCTTCTTTTATGGCATTGATCCAATGTGTCGATCTATCACTTTCAATGGTTTCTGCAAAGGTTAAGGGAACATCATTAATATCTATGAAATCCTTGGGATCTTATAAGTACACCACATATTTCTGGGGCACATCATTTTTGGCAATGGCGTGGAAGTAGTTCCAATTAAGGTTGAAACAGTGTTGTCATAGGAATAGCCTATGATTGTCTTATAGATACACAATTACTTAAGATTAGCCAGATATTATCATTGATTCATTCAAGATTTCACGAGTAATGTGGCTCCCATTACTAAGCTGTTGAAAAAGAAATCCAAGTTCGTGTGAAATCCTCAGTGTAAGGAGGACTTTCAGGAATTGAAGAAGAAACTGACCACAATGCCAATGCCAGTGTTGGCATTGCCTAGTGGATCAGGAGGCTTCATTGTGTATAGTGATGCCTTAGGTACTGGGTTAGGTTGCGTACTAATGCAATATGAGAAAGTGATCGCTTATGCCTCCAAACAAGTAAGAATTCACGAGCGAAATTATTCCACACATGACCTTGAGTTAGCGACCGTAGTGTTTGCTCTGAAGATCTAGCATCATTACCTTTATGACAAGAAATTTGAAGTTTTCTCTGATCATAAGAATCTCAAATATGTGTTCTCCTAGAAGGAGTTGAATATGAGGCAAAGAAGGTAGTTGTTCCTAAAGGACTATGATTTCTCATCAGCTATCACCCAGGTAAGGCGAATGTAGTCGTTGATGCTTTCAGCATGAAGACTAGTAGAGAAGCTTATAGCATAGCAGCCATTCGTGGATGAGTCTGGACGAATCCAGTATTTGAACTTAGGTGTACGACCAGTGATGTTTGGCATAATTGCCCAGTTTTAGAAGTTGAACATGAAATTCGAGAAATTTATGGTTGTTGTGCAGAATCCAGAGACCCATTTTATCCGGAATGAGGACGAGACCATCAAGTTTATGGGAAGATATAGGTCTCAAGTGATCAGGCCTTACGAGATTAGTTATTCACACAAGCACACAGATTCAGATACTATGTCCACTCGAGGAGTACAAAGATGTTTAAGGATCTACAAAATAAGTTTTGATGAAACAAAATGAAGTGTGTGTGTGTGTGTATATATATATATATATATGTCAATCAATAAATCTCCCCAAGTAGGATTCGATCCTACGATCAATCAGTTCACAGTTGATTACGCTTTACCAATGAGCTATTGAGGAACTTAATATGTATGTATTTATTTATTTTCATATTGAAAAACTCTACAAGAAAAAAAAAAACTCACTGAAGCATCCTAAAATAAAAGCATGGAACAAGGTTGCCAGTCCACAGTCTACTATTTATGACCAAGCCAAACAAGTCCACATTCTAATATTTATGACCAAGCCAAACCAGTACACAATCTAATATATACCTGATTCAGTTCATGCCTAGAAAGGGCAGCCTCCACATAGAAGAATATGCACAATTATGCCAACACTCCACATATATGCTTATGTACCATAGGACCTATGCTTGTAACACAATTTTTTCTGTCTATGAGATGGCAAAAGCAGAAAGAAATGGCAATCACAATAATGCCCAAACATATATATGAGAGAAGCATACCTACTAAAAAAAGGTATAAGTCACCCAAACAATAATTACTTTTGCAGATTCACATTACAAAAATGGCAATCACCTCTAATGCCCAGCTTGATAGTGACTACATGCCCAAACTTCAGTTCATTTGATTAATGTTGAATCAGTGTTGTGAAAAGCGTTGAGGCGTAGCGAGGCGCTCCATCAAAAATTGAGGTGAGGCGTAAAGCATAAGCCTCAAATTTTTTTTTGAAAACATTAAAAAAATTATAACAAAAAATATCTAAAAATACAAATAAATAAAGAAATACTTTATTGATGAAATAACAACCAATAAGAAATAGAAAATCTCAAATAAGTACTAAAAAATATGCGATTAACATATAAAAGTAACTAAAAACTGATTACATAACTGGAAAATATATGAGATTAACCAAAAAAAGTTAAAATATACTAAGAAACTGATTACATATCTGAAATAACTGGAAAATATATGAGATTAACCTACAAAAGTTAAAATATATGAGATTATTCTAAAAAATATGAGATTAACATAAAAATGTGACTAAAAAAATGATTACATAACTGGAAAATATATGAGATTAACCAACAAAAGTTAAAATATACTAAAAACTGATTACATAACTAAAAAATATACGAGATTAACCAACAAAAGTTAAAATATAGTAATACACTACGAAACTGATTACATAACTGAAATAACTGGAAATGCATGAGATTAAGGTTTTCTAAACATAAATCTCACAGAATTTAACATTGACTATAGGGATTTTCTCAACCAAAAATCTCAGCAGTAATCTATGTTATAGCAGGGATTTCTCAACAAAAAATCTCAACAGAAATATACTTTAAACAATAGAGACTTTTTCAAGGCAAATCTCAACAGAAACACACGTTGACACTAGAGATTTTCTCAACCGAAATCCCAGCAACAATCATGTTAACCATAGGGATTTATATCCACAGAAATTCCAGCAGAGATACACTTTATCGATAATGAATTTATCAACAGAAATTCTAGCAACATAACTTTTATAGCAAACATCTATATATTGTGTTATGATTAAAACCAACACCCACAAATAAAATAAAGATAAAACTACTGTACATATATATATATATATATATATATATATATATATTCAGTTTTACAAAGGACATCAAGCTGCTGAAATCAAAACTAGCATTAACGCTAACTACTGGGGTTTTTGACAAGCCATCCAAACTGTATGAAAAAGAAAATTACAAACAGCATTAGCACTAAGATGTTGGGTTTTATGAAAAGAAATTCCAACTGAATAAGAATCAAGATGTTGTAAATTTAACAACATTAACGTTAACATGCTAGGATTTATAAAATAAATAATACAAAAAATTCAATTGCAAATAGTTCAAGCTGTTGAAATCAAAATCATCGTCAACTACTGGGTTCATAAGAAATAATTCAAACTACTGTAAATCAAAATCAATGTCAGTTGTTGGGCTCTATGAAAAGAAATTAATTCCAATGGAGCATGATAGATTCCCTACTCATAAACGAAGCAGCCAACATTTCATTTACAAGAACAGTACCAATAATTACTCATAAAAACTAAAGAAATGCAAATCCCTAGGGGCCATAACCAGTTTCAAGAAGATTATGCCTCAGAAATCTTGTTGTAAAAAATATATATTTTGCGCCTCAGGCTTGCGCCTTGAAGCACAGAGGGCCACGCCTCAAAGCGAGGTGTGCCTTTTGTGCCTCAAGGCGCATTTTTTATAACACTGGTATCATCAGATAGCTATATGCTCTATCCAACAAACTATCTGATGATATGCTCTATCCAACAAACTATCTGATGATATGCTCTATCCAACAAACTATCTGATGATATGCTCTATCCAACAAATAGAAACAAATGGTTTTCAATGATAGGCTATGGTCGCCAACTGGGATGCCTCATGGAAAACTCGAGTGTGAATTGCAGCAGCAAGAGGGTTGTTTTCAGCAGTAATTGCATGAATATCTTCTATTAAATGCAAATTGCACTCATCCATGGGAATCACTTGACTGTAGCCTCCGCCTGCAGCACCTCCTTTGATTCCGAATATTGGCCCTTAGCTTGGTTGACAGAGGCAGGTTACAACCTAATAATCAAAATTTATAGAACCAAAAAATACAAATAAGAAAATGACTTGCCCATATCTTTGTATCTAAAAGATTCAGATATGTCTAATTTAAACCAAGATAATATCATAGTCAGTGAGACATGCCAGCAAGGATAAGCTAAACTTCAAAGCAGAAGGTGTTTTTCAACATAAAATTCTAGCATCTGCTTATGTTGCTGTTAAGAAAAACCAAAGCATATCCCACACAAACCTTCTGTCTTCCTTATAGAAGAAGATAAAAAATGGTTGTTTTCAAAAGAAGACCAGAATTTGATCTTCTGACTAGCATCATTATAATGTGTTTATCTTCCAGATCGGTTGAACCTATTTCATGCGCAACCATGACACTCAACATGGACGAACTGTACTCTCTCTCTCTCTCTCTCTCTCTCTCTCTCTCTCTCTCTCTCTCTCTCTCTCTCTCTCTCTCTCTCTCTCTCTATATATATATATATATATATATATATATATATATATATATATATATATATATATATATATATATATATATATATGCTCTTAAACAAGAAAGAATATGATAATATATTCCAATTGTTGTATCTTAAATTACTATAGTCTTGTATATTTGCAAATGCAGCAGTTGAGACCTATCCTGCAGGACCAAAAAACATTGTGTGAATTGGCTGATAAGAATGCTCAAAAATATGAAAATGATTAGAAATCCTGTGGATTGAAATTCTATTTCTATTAATAGCAATAACTATCTATATATGTTTCATTTCATCTAAACATTTCCATGTGAAGTGCCAAAATGAGCAGAAAAACTGTAATAATTCCATGCAAACACATATTTATATCCATATTTTGCATGTCAGATCTATCAAGAAAATTTGTGAATCCTGCCATAAAATACCTGTACATGTTTATATGCAGATTGAGTGACAATGTGTTCTGATGTATTTTCAATCAACAAGTAGTTCTCTGCACTCATAGTAGAAGATTTCTGCAATAAACAGTTAATTGAAATTATATATTATCCTCAATTTGCAAATATTAAAAAAGTTATACAAAGCCAACGTATAAGTACAAGGTACATTAAGTAAAATATGTTTCGACCGATCAAGCAAAATATGTAAAGAAAAGAGAGAGTATAGGAAGCAGACCTGAGATGAAGTTTTTTTCCTTCAGCATCATGTTGTTCTATCAGCTTGAGCATCCCATACTAATAACCACACCAAATAAAAAATTTGTTCTCCTATAGTACAACACATTGAGAGTATAATCAGTGCTTACAACTTAGAATGAGCAACAATTCATGCATAAATTCCCATAACAGAAGCCTAACAGCATAAATGCGCACCCTTTTGAATCACACAGTCCAAAAAGTTTGAGAAAAAGAAATATTGACGTCAATTCCAGACCTATTTTTTTCTTAGGCAGTTTCCTGACAAGAGGGTCTGTTTTCATTCTCATTTAATACAGAAATGAGCATTTAGTTTCCCTCTAACATAGAAAAAGGAATTCACTGAACCTGTCATCTTTCTATTGATGTAATATTTTATGATGATTAAAGGATTCAATTGGAGATGTCATTTTCTTGTTCCTGAATAAAGTTAAAAGACAAATAAATGAATTCAGATATTTATTTGATCTTCATCCCGACTGCTTGAATTATCCAAAGATGCATCACTAGGCCCCGTATTTGCTGCAACTTTCTTAGTGATTTTTTTTCTCCAGGAGCACTTATCATCTATCATTTTACAAGCTCTCCAAACAAACTGAAGTGATATCTTTATATGTAATAGTACAAATCTCTTCCACAACAGAGTTGAGGAATAAAACCTCCAAGCCAGTAGAAGCATTTTGCTCTTCCACTGTCACCCATGCTATGTTACATGGATACTCCATTTTTTACTAGCTGACACCTGCTAGAAATTGACTGAGCATATAAATTGATGACAAGAATCAAAAGATCCAGATCCTAAGTTTGATGCCCCGTATTATGAATAATGGGCATGTATTTCATACAAGGACCAACATGTTATATTTATAATGAAGACAAAAAACAAAACAAAACAAAAAAGGAAAGCAGGGTCTGCATTGTTCCAGCCTCATGTAAATAAGAACAAAGTCAACAAACTCTGGACTGCAATTATTTGAGACATCTAACTAGAAGATAGACAAGGGAGACTGTAGAAATCTTATCTTAACAGTATAATAGACAAAAATGGATAATTTAAGAAAGGGAAACAAAAGAAAGAAAGTATGGTATGTTGCTCCAGGACGTGATTCTTCACTGACTCAGCAACCACTGACCAGAAAAATAAACTTCAAGCATAAAAGTATTTAATTACAATATCCTGAAACTCCAATATATTGGAGTCAAATCTTGCCTTGCCCCATTACCGTCAGTTGGAGTGTGGAATCAACAGATTGTGCGGATTGACATGAAAGATGCAGATCTTGCGTACAGATTGTGCGGATTGACATGAAAGATGCAGATCTTGCGTAAGGCAGAACATCTTACTCAAGTGATGTTATCTCAAAAGAGATAGAGAAACCAGAGTAGTGCGTGGGCTTGAGGAAGGAGCTGTGGTGGTTGGAGTCCGCGGGCTTCCTATGGGAGTCTGACCTGTGTTAGTAACAGAACAAGCTAGTTAAGCAATAAAGAAGAAGAAGAAGAGAGAGAGAGAGAGAGAGAGAGAGAGATTAGGGTTTCAAGAGAGAAACAAAAATGAGACACCAGAAGAGGAAGTAGCCAGAAGCGTACAAAAAGAGTTTGCCAGAGAGAGAGAGAAGCAAAATACCGGGAGGTTGGTCTTGAAGGCGACTACGGAGAGAGGAGCCAAGCCATTGTGAAACAAGGCCGCCCCTCACGGCCCTCGCCGGAGCCACCATCTTTCGCCTGGTCATCTCATCAGCTTTTTTTCTCCTCAATGCCCTAAACCCAATCCCTCTGTTTTCCCATCCTTTTTCCTCTGCGATGATCTTCTTCCTAAATGCTGTCTAAAAACGTCTCGAAGTGGACCAGTATCCCTCTGCGGCCGATCAGGCTCACCGAGTTTGCGGCCTTCAACTGCCATGGGATCTCCGTCAGCCGCAGCCGTTCCTTCACCTCGAAGCCAAGCTCGTTCTGCGCGTGGTTGGAGACACGATCTCCTCCTCCTCCTCCTCCTCCGAGCCAGAGGACACAACGTGGAGGTGCTCCTCATCGTTCACGTCACCGGAAACCCTCGCTTCTCGAGGTCACGTATGAGCCGTGAAGGATCGCAAGAAATGGAAGGAGACAAAGGCAGGAAGCATGCCGGAAGATTCCGACGATGCCCCGCCGGAAACTAAAACGGAGAGAGAGGGAAGGGATACTGGGTGTTAGGTAACGGGTTTCGTTCGTGAGGGGGAACGGAGAAAGAACTATGGTCAGCACTCGTATCGCCATCATTTCTTTCCTTCATGTCTGGTCTCCCGTCTCATATCGCCATCATTTCTTTCTCATGTCTGTCTCCCGTCTCATATCGCCATCATTTCTTTCTCATGTCTGTCTCCTGTCTCATATCGCCATCATTCTTTTTTTATTCGGTAGGTCGGGGTTTTAGTGACGGTACTGAGCGTCACTATAGTTAAAAGCTCACAGTGACGAACTACAGTGTTTTCCTGTTTTCTTGTGGAGTGAATTCAGCCGAAGTTTGTGAAAAGCAGTATTTTTTATTCCAAACTCGTGTTATTCAACGAATCGAGCTGCGATTATGACCGATATAAATCGTAACTTTTCAAAAATCCATTGTTGTCCAAAAACATAGTTTTTTCCAAAATCCATGGATGTCCAAAAACAGCTTTTTCCAAAATCCATCGATGTCTAAAATAGTAACTTTTTTATTTAAAAAGGACCTTTTCACTCTTTGAACATGCAAATTTTATCTAGATAAGTAAACTTTCCTTTCAAATATTTAAATATGTGAATTTTCTCATTTATTTATGATTTTTTTCTCACACATTTGCCAAATGTTCTCTCAAATATGTTTTTTTTTTTAAACATGTGAATGTTGTACTGTATTTTATGATTTTCTCCCAAATATTTACTTTTAAAGTAGTGCTTTTAAAGTGTTGCTAAATGCCCATTATGCTTTTGAAGCATCCCTAAAGGCTTTAATAATGTTTTTAAAGTGTCGCTAAAGGCCCATCACACTTTTGAAATGTCAATTTTTTCAACAATACCTTTTACTAAATACTGCATAAAGGGTACAGGCAGGAGGACATTTACAAATATTTAAGGACATTCATGTCAGAAGGTCAGGACATTTACAAATGTGAAAGTCACAAATGTGTGGGAGGAAGTTCACATATTTGGGAAGAAATTCTCAAATACGGTAAGAGATTCACATATTTGGATATTTGGGAGAGAAGTTCACATATGCGGAGGAAATTTGCATGTGCGAAGGGTAAAAAAGTTTTTTTACAACAGAAAATCTAAGATTTTAGACATCAATGGATTTTCAAAAAAAAATGGGTTTTTTGAAAAATGCATAATTTTTTTTATTTATACAGTATGGTCATTTTCTATTAAAGATATGAGTCAAATGTAAAAAATTAATGGGAACGACAATTTTCATCAATGTTGATCTACACTAACATAGTTGACACTACAAGAAATCAGATGCGTGCTAGTAATGAGGCACTTTTACTGACACAATATTCTTACACCAGTAAAGAGTTATGTTATAGTGGCATTTTATACATTGTACCAGTATAACACCTTTAATAGTACAAAATATTTTAGCACCAATAAAGTAAACAATTTTACTGGCACAAAATATTTGAGAGCCAATAAAATAAACACCTTTACTAGCACGAATATATTTCTCGTTAGTAATGCTACGGTGCTCCAAGCATACCTACTCCTACCTATTGGAAATCATAGTTCTATGTTGCATCTTCTCAATCAGACCATATAGATGTATTCAACATAGATTATTTGATAGGAATCATGCTTTTTGGATATAAAAATAGGATTTTTTAAGCAAAATTTTTTTGGTACATGTGAACCATCGATTTTGAAGATCGTGAGAAACCTACACGTATGTCATAATCGCATGATCCAAAACTTGTTTTTCACTAAATAATAATTGTAAATCATATATATATATATATATGGTCTTATCAACAAAAAAGCTCAAAAAATAGAAAAATTAAAGCTTCTATTAGGTGGGAGTAGGTACTTCCAGAGCATCCTATCATTACTAATACTTAAAACTGTACATTTTTTTTGCCTTTAATGGTGCAAAATGTGTTTGTTTCAGTAAAGTAAACATCTTTACTGACGCAAAACTAGATTGCGCACTAAACAAAAAAATACAAAATATGTTTTTTAGCCTTTCTTAGCATGACATATTCTTGCGCCAGTAAAGGCATCGTCAAACATTAAAAAAAAAGTTTGAGAGATGCATGAAGTTGTCTATCTCTCTCTTTCTATCATGTCTCATCACTTGAACTCTCTCTCACCCCCACCATGTCCACTCTCTTGAACTCGCTCTCGCCCCCACCCTCTCTCTCTATATATACTCTCAACCCTCTCTCTCTCCCTTCTCTCTCTCTTGCCCCTATCAGAGAAAAGTCTTTCTCACTAAGGTTCATCAGATCTTTTTATATATGATTTAGATTTTAGGGGGGTTATATATTAATTATTTATTTTATGATTTATTTATTTAATGCATGCTAAGTGTGTATTTTATTTCATATGTGACTTAGATTTTAGGGATTTTACCTATTAATTCTCTATTTTGTAATTTATTTATTAAATGCATGAAAAATATATTTTTTCATATATGACACACATTTTAAAGGGTTTTACATATTAACTATCTATTTTATTCTTGATTTATTTGATGCATGCTAAATGTATTTTTTCATATATCATTTAGATTTTAAGGATTTTACATTTTAATTTTCTATTTTGTGTTTTATTTATTAAATACATTCTAAATATATATTTTTATATATAATTTAGATTTTGAGGGTTTATATTTTAATTCCTTATTTTGTGATTTATTGGCACAAATTTTGTGCCAATAAATATATTTTCTCATGTTTTTTTTAAATATCTTTACTAGCACAAAAGTTTTTTTGCGCCGGTAAAGTTTTTTTTTTCATTCATTCATTCATGAACCTGCTTATACATTCATTGATTATAAAAATTGCTTACATATTCATTGTTTCATGAACATGTTCATACATTCATTTATTTATTCTTTGGTTCATTTATGAACTTACTTATATATTCATTGAATGCAAACACTACTATATTTGGTTCATTCATAAACCTACATACACACACTACTATATTTCTTTCTTCAACCTTTTATAATTTCAACATTCATAATTGAAACCCTATAAGAACCACATGTGAAACATTCATACACACATTACTATATATCTTCCTTCAACCCTTTGTAACTCCAACATGTATAATTGAAACCCTACAAAAAACAAAACATGCAAAAAATTTATACACACACTAGTATATATCTTCTGTCAACCTTCCATAACTCTAATATGTACAATTGAAACCTTGCAAAAAAATTAGCATTCAAAGCATTCATAAATAGACTACTATATTTTTTCCTTCAACCTTTCATAACTTAACATTCATAATTGAAACCCTGAGCATGCAAAGCATTCATACACACACTATTATATTTCTTCCTTTAACACTCCATAACTCCAACATTTATAATTGAAACCTTTAAGAAACACATGTAAAGTATTCATATACACTATTATATATTTTCTTTCATACTTTCATAAGTACATCTTTTATAACTTCAACATTCACATTTGAAACCCTACAAGAAACACAACATGAAAAACATGCATACACATACTACTATTTCAAAGTTCATGAATTGCATAGAAGATAGACAATCTAAGAACCCGAGGTGCTTCACACTATAACACGAGGCCTGCAAATAAACGTAGATAAAAGAATTACTGAGAAAATACACACACAAATATATATATATATATATATATATATATATATATATATAGTTTGAATAACTTTATAGTTCACGAATTAAGAAAGTATGACATCGTATAACCTAAAGTTTTATACATCAAAATAATACATCAGCGTCCACCACTGATGAGAAGGGATGTAAGGTGAACATGCTACCATGCGCTCTTTGAGTGTACTATACTATTTGAAGATCTCCTTATACTAGTGTGTGCCATTTTTCTAAGTTGTTGTGTATTAATTCAAAATCCAAACTTTCAAATATCAAACTTTTTTATACAAAAATAATATGTATTTTACTTATTGCTTAATAAATAAATGCTAAATTTTGAAAAATTTACAGTACAATATCATCACTAAAGTCTAAGCACACACCTTAAAAAAACTAGCAATGCATGCCAATAAGTAAAATATAAAGGTGTGCGATAAGGATCTAGTGCCAACATTCTTATGAAATAACTTATGAGTAATGTTTCTTCCCCTATGAGTTGACCATCTATATTAATGTCAACCTTATGCTTTTGTCCTTTCAAAGGCCTATTGCAGGTAAAACATTAATAAGACATGCATTAATAATTTGTTAGTTATCATCAACAACATTCCATTATCATTATAAAAATAAATACTTGATGAGTCAACATACATATAATTCTTTCTTCCATGTTTGTGATAATACCTGTCTAAAAAGAATCTATTAAAATTTTAACAACGAGTTAACAAAATTTGCATTCATATTACGTATTAACAAAACCTATCACTATTATGTAAACATTCTTTTATAGGTGTGTTGATTGGGCTTTTAATGTTTGTTCTAGGGATATTTATCCTAACCCAATCTATATCAACATCATAATATACAATTTAGACAACTTTAATAGTTTATAGTTTACTAAATGAATATGGTTCTGGCTCATCGACATTCATGTCATGCAATTCACTTACCTATTTGTTATGCATATCAAATAAATCTCGAGGTTTTATTCTAATGACAATCTACCAATATTATATATAAAAGTCTTTCTCTACTTGAGATGCAAACATATATGATTCATCATCCATGCAAAGCAAGTTTAAGTTGATAAATTTGAAATCAAATTCATCTCTCTTTATCCTCTTTTTGTGGGGACTAAGGACATCATACCATTTACACTTAAATAGAACAAATCTCATGGCAGCACAATATTCAACTTCAATGATGTCAGTAATGTATTCCTAATAGACGACATCATCAATCATCAGGTTTCTATCTCTTGCTTCTCATTGTGCATGACATCCAAGTTATGACAAAGCAAATTATGCTCCCAATAAAGCAACTAAAAAAATACTCTTCTTTTTTCAGTTCCAAGGCAAAGTAAGTTTAGTAGCAGCAGAGATATGTGCATCTATCAATTCATGCATCACGTATGTGCTTGAAAGAGGAGTTGGAGTTGTATTTATTTTAACTCTGACATCGAATGCATGTTTATCCCACTGATATCTATGATCCATGGGCAAGAACTTGTGGTGTCCCATGTAACACATTTTCTTGATGTTTTTCAACTGCATAAAACACATATCCTTATGACATAATGGGTTTCCTCTTGTACGTTATCCTGATAGATCTGCATATGTAAGGAAATCATTGATGATCCACATCAAGGTTGCATGCATCTAAAATTTTCCATTATTTAAACCATCATAAGTGTAGACATCATTGGCTCACAATGTCTTCAACTCCTTAATATGAGGTTGCAAAAACAAATCAATGTCATTCTTAAGAGAATTTGACTCAAGAATAAGTAAAGACAAC
Organism: Nuphar pumila; assembly: GCF_984573655.1. Taxonomy (NCBI): domain Eukaryota; kingdom Viridiplantae; phylum Streptophyta; class Magnoliopsida; order Nymphaeales; family Nymphaeaceae; genus Nuphar; species Nuphar pumila. The sequence continues at coordinate 6,434,002 of NC_143257.1, read as the reverse complement.
ATCATGTAACATTGTTTCATGCACATTCATGAAGGCAAGTTGTATGCAATGACAAAGATTGGCCATATGTTGTGAGTGATACTCAAAATTCTATAGGGATTGAAACCATCACTTGTCAATCCCAATCTAACATTGCAACTGTCAGTTGCAAACAATGGATGAGCAAGATCAAAAGATTTCTACACATATGAGCATGTTGAATGCCTTACACTGTTACCTTTAATGTGACTTTCATCATGCCACCTCAATTGGGAAGAAGTCTTTACTGACATAAACAACCTCTTCAGCCTTGGAATCAAACGAAAATACCATAAAGTCTTCGCAGGCACATTGGTAACTTTCTTGCAACATGTCTCACCACATTCACTTTCTTTCCAGCTCGAAGTTCCACAATATATACATTTATCCTTTTCTTTGTCCTCTTTTGAATTTAACATGCAATGTCTGGGACATGCATCTCTTTTTTTGTAACTCAATCCCAGTTTCCAATACTTTTCTTCATCTTGTAATAATTATGAGGTAATTGTACATCAACAAAAAAAAATTATGTAATAGTTTCAACAACATATCAAATGACTTATTACTCCATCCATTTATGCATTTTAGATGGAATAAACACACAATAAAGGATAGTTTTGTAAACTTTGAGCATTCAAGGTATAATTCTTGTGTATTATCATCTAACAACAAAAAATATGCATTGCCTTCTTAACTTTCACTGGCAGTTATGTCATCTACATGATCATTGGTTGTCAGACCTAGATGTACTCTAAATGAATCCATTATCAACTTGTCCCATACCATCTGGCATTTCAGTTGGCGAATCACTTGCTCGTGGTCTCATAGGTACACCATAAAAATGCCAGTTCACATAGCTTTTTAAAAACTCATTGCAAATTATATGAATGAACACATCTTGCATTGGCTGCTATAAGAGGTTGACAGACGTTTGACATGGGCATTTCCCACACTACATTATTACGCTGAGTTATATCTAAGAAATTCTTAACTTAATTCAAATAGCGATTAAGGTTGCTCCTATGAAACAAAGGTTATTGAGGACATGCATTCTTATTCAATCTTAACTTGCATATCAACCAACTAAAAAAATAACTAAAAATTACTATTCAATTTGGATCCAACTTCTATCATCCGTAACGTTTGCACACTTCTCTAAATATGCGCAAGTTCAAAGATTGTTGCCTAATGGATATTATATATAAATTATTAAACCACTATATATTGTATTTACTAAATTTGATAAAAAAAACTCTAAAATCCTTAAACTATTATATATATATATATACATTTAATATGCATTCAATAAAACCCCCAAAATCCAAATCATATGTGAAAAAAATATATTTAATATGAATTTAATAAATAAATGATAAAATAAGTAATTAATATATAAAAACTTAAAATCTAAGTTATTTATGAAAAAAAATTATTTAGCATGCATTCAATAAATAAATTATAAAATAAGTAATTAATATATAAAACCCCTAAAGTCTAAGTCATATATGAAAAAAACACATTTAACATGTATTCAATAAATAAATCATAATACAAGTAATTAATATTTAAAACCCCTAAAATCTAAGTCATATATGAAAAAAAAACACAGTTAGCATGTATTTAATAAATAAAACACAAAATAAGAAATAAAAATATAAAACTCTTAAAATCTAAATCATATATAAAAAATATATTTAAAATATATTCAATAAGTAAATCATAAAATAGAGAATTAAAATATAAAACCCCTTAAAATCTAAATCATATATGAAAAAAATAGATTTAGCATGCATTCAATAAATCAATTACAAATAGACAATTAATATGTAAATTTCTTAAAATCTAAGTCATATATAAAAAATATATATTTAGCATACATTCAATAAATAAATCATAACATAGAGAATCAATAAGTAAAACTCCTAAAATCTAAGTCATATATGAAATAAAAAATACATTTAGCATGCATTCAATAAATAAACTACAAAATAGATAATTAATATGTAAAATTCCTAAAATCTAAATCATAGATAAAAAAACATATTTAGCATGCATTCAAAAAACAAATCACAAAATAGGCAAGTAGTATGTAAAACCCTTAAAATCTAAATTGTATATAAAAAATATATATATATGAAAGACAAATAAAATAAATCAAATCATATTGACCATGTCCGGTATAAAACACAGACACAAATTTTTTAAACAAGTCATGATATATTATCCTTTACAATCATAACATATGCATTTACACAATATTGCATATGATAAATAGGTCAAAATCTCATTCGACCATTCCAACGTACTTTATACGTACATGATTTTCAAGTAAATAAGATATACAAGTCTATGAAAAGAAAGATATTCGTATTCTTTTCTCAAACGAGCATATACATGTTCATCTCATAACTATGATATGTATTCTTACATTTATGTAATCATTAGGTCCGTTCTTAGGACTATATATGTAATTTTGTATTTTTATTATATGAAAAATTGATCATTTATCTTGACCTTTTCCGTGTGTCTCATACACACAAACACCTCATGTGCATTATATCAAGTCCGTAAAACACACATAAACACCTCACATGTATTATATCTAGTCTGTGAATTAATCATCAGGTCAATCACATGACCCTATACATATTTTTTTTCATTCATATGTGCGCTCATATGAAATGACATATGTAAACATTAAAAATTCTTCATATCTATTTATATATGTTTATGCACATTGGTTGATCTTTTTGCAGTGCTATTTTTAAAACAATATTTTCAATAAAATCATTTAGAAAACCGTCAATAAAAAATAATAAAAACCAACTTTCCACGAATATGGCAAGTCCGGGTCGATTCCTCAGGGAACGGGACACATTCAAAATTATCTCTAAAAATTTCAATTTATTAATATCAACAAAGTTTACAACTAAGTCAAATATTGCAAATCTAAGTAAGTTACAAGTTAAATAAAAAATGAAAATGAACTGAAATTGATTGTTAAGTCTTCTCCGGATCGTCAGGGGTAATTTTGTCTTTTCGCCATACGTGCCTTCGCACTCGCATTCTAAATACACTTGTTGATCTATTTCTAACTTATCAACTTAAAACAACTAAAATAAAAAGTCAGTATATAATCAATAATTAATTCTAAATTATATCTAAAACTACTTTTAAACTAATTACTAACTTAAACTACAATAATAAAAAAAAACATAAATAACTAAAAATACAATTTCTAACTAAACTAACTAGTTAAATAAACTCTAACTAAGCTAACTACCGTAAGTAAACTAACATTATACCGAAAAAACACTAAGAACTATCGAAAATCAAACAACTAGTGAAATGAGTGTTTTACCCTCCAGTAGTGCAAATTTGGATTCTAACAGGTTTTCGCAAACAGGGAATTTGAAGAGGTAAACAAAGTTCGATTTGAAATATTTTTTCTTTCATTCTGTGCCCGACAGATTCAAGAATCTGCCAGACTTTACAGAACTAAAAAACTCCTCCGGAAGCTCCGAATTTAAGCATTTCAAGTTCGATAAAAAATCTAGAATCGTTTGACCCGAAATCTAAAATTGTGAAAAAAACTAATTTTGGAAAACACTTAAAAGTCAAACCAAATCAACTCGAAATGAGTTGATTTTTGGTTTGTAAACAGTTAACACACTAATGAATAGAATAAAATAGTAATTTGGGAAAAAACTCAGAAAATTGTCACCTAAAATAACGAGTGTAAGTCAATGTAAAATTCTGGTTTTAAATTTAATACACTATTCATTCGTCAAAACCCAATCTATGCACTATCTATTTAAATTATATGTAACCACAGTCATATACAGGCCTAAGACTAATTAACTAACATAAAATAAAGTTAATTACGCTAAAAAAGAGAAAATCTAAGTAGCTACCTACATTATTTGTGAGAAATACAAACTAATGCTAAATTAAAATACTAATATGCAGGCAATTGTTAATATAAATGAAACTATCATATAAATATGAATTAGACTAACCAAATTACGGACATTAACTAACCTAATGTAATTACTTAATATAAACTAATTAATTAACCTTGAAAAAGCAAAATCAAATATAAAACTAACTATCAATTCAAGTTAAATACTAACCTAACCCTAACTAGTGCTAATGCAACAACCAAACTAATTCGTAAATACCATGCATTAAATCAATATAAACTAATACCTAACCCATACACTAATTAGCAGGTAGAGCTACTGAAACTAATGCTAAAACAGAAATCAAGTTGCAGTTAGTAATTCATGTCATTCTTTACAAGATGTTCGAATCGGGTGAGAGTAATTCCACCCGAATCTGAGCATTATAGCGAGAATGCAATCTTAATCGAAATTTCCACTAACTACAACTCTTCTACCGACATTAACACATTTAAATCTACTGCTAACAACAAGTGAATGAATATTGTACTAATGCTAAAACAGAGAGCAACAATCTAATCCTAAAACACAATACTAATGTCGACTAAATTGGAAATACATTCATTAATACCAACACATAAATTATTCTAAGTAGTCAACAACATTAAACGACTAACCTAACACTGAAATAACTTATTATTCAGTCCTTAAACTAACTGAATCACATGCTAACACAACAAAGCTAACTAAGTAAATCTGAGTTACCCAAAATTATTGTTCTAAACTAAAACAGAGTTTAAGTAAAAGAGAACAAACTTGCAAAATTAACATTGTGATATACACATTCATAACAGGAACTAATTAGGTAATTTAATTAAACTAAAATCCTAAAATGAAATCACATCAACCGGCTAGAATCAAGCTAGCTGGTTTGAGGGCAAATGGGGAAATCGATATTTGAAAATTAAAAAACAAACAAAACATACAAAAAATCAATGCTACACGTTTCTTAAGGTGCTCATCTAAGCACACCTACACCTATATTACGGTTAACAGTCACATAGAAATTAAAGAAAACAGAAAACAAAACCACACACAATTTGCAATCACACATTGGGTTTTATACTAAAAGAAAGAGATAGGAAGACATACCGATTGTTGGGGATGTCTGACGAATGAGGAGGTAGAGAGTGAGCGGAATCTACCTCAGATTTGCGCCTAAAGGGACCCTCGTTGGTGCTCTCTAACCTCACTTTGTTGCAGGTTGCTGGAAGCCGCAGGTGGTGGTGCTCCGAAGGTGGCGTGAAGATCTGACGGCGCGGATGGTGCAGAGGCCCATATGGGGGTAGAACAGGCTAGCCATGGAAAGGCAGACAACACCCCATCCATGGCTGGTGCACTCCATTGTTGCTGCTACCTACAAAACACATCATGGAGCGTTAGGTTCAGCACAGAGGAAAAGCAAGGTAGTTATGCAAGAGGGAAATGGAAGGAAGAGGGCAGCGACTCCAATGGAGTTTGCGATTTTCAGCAAACCCAGAGGAGGAGGAAGAAGGTGAATGTAGGGTGGCTGAGAGAGGAGAGGGATGAGTGGGAATCAGGCTGCTTAGGCTCAGTTTCCAAGGCAAAGACCCCTCTCATTAGGGCATCTCTTTGCTTTTATAATGGGAGCCCCTCTTTTTGGTATTTCCAAAAAGAGGATTAAAATAAAAACAATAGTTGGGTGCCTATTTTTGAGGGGGCTTTTAGCAATCATTTTCCATATTCGAATTGGGGGTGAAATGTGGGTTGGATCGCAGAGTTTTGACCCAGATCCAAGGCCCAAATGGCCAATTAGATCCAATTTGACCCATTTCGCTCTGAGGTCCGACCCACTACATTGTAAATGTGATCTCTCTCTCGTTTTAAGTCTGATTCAAACGAAATTCAAATCATAGCTCAATGACATCTAAATGCATTTAAGTGAGGGTTTTAAACCTATAAATGATGCGTTTATGCAATAAAAATATATTATAATTACTAGTAATTTACATATCATCACACATGATAATTGTGATTATATAAATTTAATGCATTGTTTATCTTGATTATTTTAAACTCATATGGTAGAATAGAGAATATAGCCGCCCAGAAAAAACCACAGAAGTATTTATTATTATATGTATTTTATTTTTTTCCTCCTATGGCTTATGTAGGTCTATCTGAGACAGTCAATCCTGCAATGCAGCGATTGAGAGATGAACATAGAGTCCTTGTACCGACCTATGCTCATGTACATCGCCCGAGCTAAAACAAAGTGAATGTCTTCCCTTACTCTGTAGAGTTTTTGGCCCTATCCTGTGAATCCTCAGGTAGGTTTGTCTCCATAACCTCTATGAAGCTGAAACGAGGCACACATAGTTCTCAAACATTATAATAATATCCCACGAGGTTTGTACCACCTTTTTTTTTTCAAGGAAGACATGAGATCAGGACGGACCTAGCCATCTCGTTGAGAACGGGATAGACCCAATAATCTATAAGTGCATGATTTCACTGATACCTTATTTGGACCCATGGTCCTAGGGTTGTCTTTTATTAAAGTCACATGTCACATTCAAGTACTATTATCTCATAGGATAACCCTCGCATGCCCTTATACATGATTCATGTCATGTTTAATTTATGCCCTCATGCATGATATATGACTAATTCAAGTATGTTTTGATGCATTATATATGTCATGATTCATTCATGCCCTTATACATGAATCATTCAATTCAAATTCATATGCATGACACATTCATTGCACACATGACATGATTCATATGCAAATATTGCACAAACATTTAATTCAACCATGTATTTATATTGATCACACACTATTCATTCAATTATGCATATGCACACATGTACCTTCGAAAATACTCCATATTCTGCTATCTAAAATTATGTCAAGCATGATCTCCTTAACTACAACAAAATAACACTTCTATTATCATACAATCAAATCATGCTTCACATAATCTTTGAACTATATTTCAAGGTTTGCACGACGCTTTGCATTATTTTCACTTACCATGGCTAATTACCTAATTTTCATAAACCATTATATTTTTAACGTGCTTTTAACTTCTTACAATCTTTAGCATTAAGTATCATTTTATTTGTTGTACTTGCATGACAATTCATATATTCACAAGGTACATACATATAAATTGAATTGACATGTGTCTCTATGCACTTTCAATTGCGAACATAAATAATGCATGAGCACGTGGGCAAAACTGTATTGACGATGTGCATGTTAACATAGTTAACTACACACATTCGTGCTTGCTCACATGCATTTTTATGATACATTTCATACATAATCATAACTATGACACAATTATGTATAAAATCTCTTCAAATTTGAGTTTTAAATACACATGATTTATATTTGAAAACTGGTTTTAAATCACGTTTAAAATCACTTCTAATTTTTTAAAATTTAACTCTCTTAAGCATTCTACCGAACACTTGATGTGTGGTACAATTCTCAAGGCATAAACTAAATTTTAGAATTATAAACATGAATTATATAATTAGACAAGCTAATTTAATCATTCTAATTATATGCTTACTACACTAAACAATTAGAATAAGTATAATCACTTAATTAGGCATCTCAAAAAACTAATTCACTAACACGATACTACGTTACATGAATCAATCAACATAATGCTAAAATATACTAGATTGCAACCAAACAACCTAATTACGCATTCAACAAGTTTAGTTTAAGGATATTACTCTCGTAGATTCTGTAATGTAATGTTGTGAAACCTAAAAAGCCCGAGTTTCGTGAAAACTGTAACGAATTGCCGCTTTGGCAATTCACCCGAACACTTGGTGTGTGCGTGCAACACCAAGAAAAAAACAATAATTACAATTCAGCTGGAGCACTCTTCCATTAATGAAGAGTGACACAGTTTTGAATGCACAAAGCGGTGGTGCCAAAAAGTATCTCGACACAAAAATCAACATGAATCGAAGATCGGGTAAGGTGATTTCCTCAAAAATCAGTCCAAACAACTCCAAAATGACAATGACTGATATGGTTGACTATTCAAGGCATCCTTTATGGTCTTCATGCATTCCCAAACACCTTTGATGACTACTACACACTTCTTGAGGCACAATTATCAAAGAGGAATCAATTTTCTTGGGAAAATAACCGACAAAAGGAGAAATAGAAGAAAAACAAGGAGTCAATGATGGAGATGGTGCTAATGGTGGTGAATGAGCAAAAAAAAATATAGATCTGTTGTGCATGATTTCCAATGCTAGGAATGAGACACAAATTCCAAGAAAACCCTATTTTAAGTGAATCAACTAGGCAAAACATGCTCAAAAGAAGGAATTAGATGAAGAAGAAGATGGGGAAGGGAAGATCTCACCTCTAAGCATCTATGGAGGGACGTGGGAGGCATCAATCCCCCCCCCCCCCAAAATCCATAAATCCTAATGCAAGGGCCGACTAGGGTGAAGGAAGAAGAGGATGGTTTTTATTTCAAAAGCCAAGAGAGAGAGAGAGAGAAATGAGGGTGTCAACCCTTGGGTTTGAGAAAGGAAGAAGAACAAGAGGGGTCGGGTGCCCTAGTGGGCCCTGTCTAGTCCCCCTTATGCGTCTATTCAAACTGGGTCCAAATCGAATCCAGTTTGGAACCATTTTGACACAAAACCCTAAATCTCTGTTGAAATAAATACAAAAAATAAAACCAAAAATCCTATAACTTATATTATTTCTAGATTAAAATAGAATAATTTAATTCTCTTTAGTTATTAAAATCCCATAAAAACCTAATTTGTGTCGACTCATTTGGATCCAAACCCATATGAACTTTGGGTTCATATTAAAAATCTATTTATTTTCCAAAAACTAAATCTTACATTTTACTAAAACAAAATAAACTATTCTAACTCTAAATATTATATTGTTTTAGTATTTTTTAAATTAATAATTATATTGTTTAAAACATTCTACTTAAATTATTTATGATCAAAATACCCTTTTTATCAAAATCCTTTTGCAAGCTTCCAATATACATCTAGTCTAGTTAAGTTCAATACACTTTGAAAACACATTGATAAGTCACAACTCACTAAAGTATATAGTTTTAATTATAAAATAAATATTTTAAATAGATAATTATTGAAAATAATTCTAAAAATACCAATTATGCTCTTATTGGTAAGAAATGAACAAATAAACATGTAAAATACCAATAAATGAGGTTTACAAGCTAAAAATACATTCCTAACTTGAGGATGAAGATGATTTCTTTATTTATTTATAGTCTTAAAAAATTACAGGTTTTACGACTCTACTGAGTAAACAATGATAAACACATTTAACAGTCCAGATCAAGCAAAAAACGCTTGAAAATACGATTTTTGGAGGGTCCTCATGTAAGTTTTTAAGATCTTCAAAGTCAAAGACTTATAATGTATTAAAATTTTATAACTTAAAAAAACTTGTTTTTATGTCCAAAAAATGTGATCTAAAGCATGACTCTTATTAAATAAACTATGTTAAGTACGTATATAAGGTATGAATGAGAAGATAGAATCTATAAGTATGATTTATAGTATGTGGGAGTAGGTGCTCCCGGAGTACTGTAACATTACTCTATATATATAGGTAAATATTAGCTACTAATAAAGGTAAGAAACTAATGAGTATAAATCATTTTTTTTAATTTTTTTTAGATCAAATGTTATATATATGATATACATGTTTTGTTTAGTAGAAAACTTTTTCTGAATCATGTGATTATGATAAGTAATTAGGTCTTTAAAGGGATTCAAAAATCAATGGCTCAAAATGTGCCAAAATTCTATAACTCGAAAGATCACATTTTTACATCAGACAAGCACAATACTTAATCCTTAGCAAACAAACTATGTTGAACACATCTATGTAGTTAGATTAAGTTTATACAACTTGCACCTATGATTTTTAGCTCTTTAGTTCCTTATCTTCATTAGGGCGCACACACACACATATATATAGGGTGCTCCGAGAGCAGTACTCTCACCTAATAAAAGCTTCAAATTTTTAAAATTTGAGTGGTTTGTTCATTGATAAGGTCATATAGATATTATCTACACTCGTTATTTAGTGAAAAATAAGTTTTGAATAATGTGATTATGGCATACATATAGTTTTTTTAAGATCTTCAAAAATCAACTTTTCATAATATAACAAAATTTTATGACTTAAGAAAACCTATTTTGATGTCCAAAAAACATGATCCAAAACATGTGTTAAATACATCTATAAGGTCTAATTGAAAAGATGTAACCAACCACTATCATTTCTAGTAGGTAGGAGTAGGTGCTCTTGGAGCACTTTAGCATTACTTTACATATCAGTTGATAAAAAATATTGTTAAATAATTTAATAGATAAAAATATATTTATTAAAATTTAAAAAACAATAAAAAATGGCAGCACGTATGATAGTGTATCAAATCGTGTCACAAAGGACACAAGGAAGATTGTTTGGATTGATGGAATTGGAATTAGGGTGAAAAGGACAATGAATTCCTCTCTCTCTCTCAACTTAACTCACGCTGGAATCCGTGCCTGACATATTATAAATACTCTTCGGAATTGTGGAATCTGTTTCTATCTAAAACAAAAGAAAAAAAAAGACCCAAGATTTTGAAAATAATTTCCAGATTCCAAATTCCAGCCGACAGTATATTTTGACGAAATTGGATTCCAATTAGAGAGTTCGGGTTGTGCTTTTTCACCAGCCTTCTCGTCGCCTTCCCTCTCTTCCGTTCTAGCCTTCTTTCCCCCATCTCTCCGAACACACCGACAGATATCTTCGCCGGCAGAAAACCCTAAAAGCCGGTCCCCATTTTGCCTCAATTTCACCCCTCCCCACAAATCTAGGGTGTTTTCCTCCGATCGTTCCCATTTTCTCGCGCTATTTTCACGATCTTTACCGGCCCAGATCTCGATTTTTCGCGAATCTGGTAGCTAAACTCGACCACCCTCATACTCATATCTTCCCAACAAAATCTAGGGCTTTCATTTCTTGATTCGTCGATTTTTCGTGGCCAAGATCTCCGTCGATCCTGAAATTTGCTTCCGATGGCGGCGTCAAGAAGATTGAGGGATCTCCAATCTCAGCCGGGCAACAAGGTCTGCGTCGATTGCTCGCAGAAGAACCCTCAATGGGCGTCCGTTTCTTATGGGATCTTCATGTGCCTCGAGTGCTCCGGCAAGCACCGCGGGCTCGGCGTGCACATCAGCTTCGTGAGGTCCGTCACGATGGACTCGTGGTCGGAGATCCAGCTGAGGAAGATGGAGGCCGGCGGGAACAACCAGCTGAACGCGTTCCTCTCGCAGTATGGGATCCCCAAGGGAACCGACATCATCGCCAAGTACAACTCGCGTGCGGCGTCGATCTACCGGGACCGGATCCAGGCGCTTGCTGACGGGAAGCCTTGGACGGACCCGCCGGTGGTGAAGGAGAGCGGAAAGCCGCCACTGGGGCAGAACCCACCTAGGGCTAGGCAGAACGGTGGATGGGATAGCTGGGACAATGAGGAAGATTACAATGGATCCCCCGATTTGAGGAGGAACCACTCGGTCGATGACTTCAGGGGTGGCGCCGCCAAAGGCGGCCCTACACGCTCGAGGTCATCCAGTGACATCTACACGCAGTCGCAGCTGGAGGCGTCTGCCGCAAACAAGGAGAGCTTCTTCGCGAGGAAGATGGTGGAGAATGAGTCGAGGCCGGAAGGGTTACCCCCTTCACAGGGGGGTAAGTATGTCGGGTTCGGTTCTTCGGGAAGCATGGCACCTCAGAGGGGTAATCCTCAGGGCGATATCCTTCGGGATACCGCATCTCTGGTTTCCCAGGTTATGATCATCAGACCATCCACTCAATTCTGGTTGTTTTCTTGTAGTTCTCATAAGAATGCTTTTGATTCTATAAGATTGTTTGAGGTGTTGGTTTGCATGGACGGATAGCTATTACATTTTTTCTTTCAGTAAGAAAATTGTAAGTGGTATTCAGAATTTTATAGCAACGCCTGTGGTGTTTGTCCATTTTTTTGGGGATTTTTGGGCATCAACGCCGCCTGTGTATAACTGTTTAGTTATACACCGCCGGTCCCAAGCCCGGATAAAGGAGGAGGGTTGCGGTAGGCCAGTGACATCCAACATAAAAACTTAGTCATACCCTATCAATATGAACCAATATGAGAATTTCGTTGGGGCGTTCCCTACTAAGCGACGCGCTGTACTCTATAGGCCGGAGGCAGTGATAAATGGGCAAGGGTTGCTAGGTTGTCGCCCGGAAGCGATGCGTCACACCGGTGCCCGGGTGTGGTGTCAAATAGGCAAGGGTTCCATCACTTTGTTGGACGAGTGGGGGTAAAGAAGTTAGTTCAAGACCATAAAATTAGGTTAGCCACTTGGAACATAGAGTCTTTAACTGATAAGTTGGTAGAGTTAGTAGATGTTATGTGTAGGAGAAAGATTGATATTTTATGTCTACAAGAGACCAAATGGGTAGGTGAGAAGGCAAAAGTGATAGAACCTTGGGGATATAAGATTTGTTATACATGAATAAATAGAAATAGGAATGGAGTAAGGATTGTTATGAGTCGTGAGTTTATAGATACTGTAGTTGAGGTCCGTAGGAAGGGTGATAGGATTTTACTTATTAAATTAGTATTAGGTACGAATATTATAAATATTATTAGTGTTTATGCACCTCAAGTAGGTTTAGATGATTCCATTAAGCGTCAATTTTGGGAAGATTTAAATGGAGTAGTACAAGGGATATCTTATGGAGAAAAGCTTTTCATCGGTGGTGACCTTAATGGACATGTAGGCATTAATAGGGATGGATTTGAGAGTATCCATGGAGGCTATGGTATAGGAGAAAGAAACGAAAGTGGAGAAAGGATTTTAGATTTTGGTTTGTCCTATGATATGATCTTAGCAAAAACTTGGTTTAGGAAGAGGGAGTCTCACCTAGTAACATTTAAAAGTGGGGTTAATACGAGTCAGATAGATTTTTTCCTACTTAGAAAAAGAGATAGAGGTTGTTGCATCGATTGTAAGGTTATACTGGGAGAAAGTGTAACTACACAACATAGAGTCTTAATTTTATATATTAGAATTAGACAATGCCGCAAAAGGGATAGACATAGGATAGATCCTAGAATTAAGTGGTGGGCACTGAAAGGAGCTAAACAAGGAATGTTTGTAAAGCAGGTAGTTAAGGAAGCTGATTGGTGTCTCGAGGAGGATTCAGAATCAATGTGGAATAAGATAGCGGGTGGCATGAGAAAGATGGCTAAGGAGGTATTGGGTGAGTCTAAAGGCGGTGCATTGCTAGGTAATGATACATCATGGTGGAACGAGAATGTCAAATTAGCTATTAAGGTTAAAAGAGAGTGTTATAGAAATCTAAGTAAGAGTCGTGATAATGAGAATTTGGAGAAGTATATGATAGCAAAGAAGTAAGCTAAAAAAGTAGTTCTAAACACGAGGAATAAGGTATATAAGGAGATTTATGACAAGTTGGATACCAAAGAGGGCGAGAAGGATATTTATAGGCTTGCAAAGATGAGAGATAGGAAATCGAGGGATCTGGGTATGGTTAGATGTATTAAAGATGAAACACAAAGGGTTTTAGTCAAAGATGAGGAGATTAAGGAGAGATAGAAAGATTATTTTGATAAGCTATTTAATGGAAGTCATGCTCAAGATCTTGGAGACTTGTCCATTCCTTTTCATGAGACGAATCGTGATTTCATGCTCAAGATTCAAAAGAAAGAAATTGTAGAGGCTTTGAAGAAAATGAAATCAAGAAGAGCAGTTGGCCCAGATGGTATACCTATCGAGGCTTGGAAATACTTGGGAGAGAAAGGTTTAGAATGGTTGTCAAATCTTTTTAACAAGATTTGGCGGACAAATAAGATGCCTAACGAGTGAAGGAAGAGTACGTTGGTGCCTGTATATAAGAATAAGGGTGATATACAAGATTGCACAAACTATCGTGGTATAAAACTCATAAGTCATACTATGAAACTTTGGGAGAGGGTGATTGAGTCTAGGTTGAGGAAGGTTGTCATGATATCGGAGAATCAATTTGGTTTTATGCCCGGAAGATCAACTATGGAAGCTATACATCTTCTTAGACAACTTATTGAGAGAAATAGAGAGAGGAACAAAGATTTACATATGGTTTTTATTGATTTGGAGAAGGCATACGATAGAGTACCTAGCGACATTCTCTGGTGGACAATGATGAAGAAAGGTGTTTCTCTCAAGTACATTAGTATAATTAAGGATATGTATGAAGGAGCAATAACCAATGTCCGCACTTGTGGAGGGGTGACAACCAATTTTCCTATAACGGTTGGGTTACATCAAGGATCTGCTTTAAGCCATTTCCTATTTGCTATAGTGATGGATGAACTTCCGAGATCAATTCAAGAAAATGTGTTGTGGTGTATGTTGTTTGGTGATGATATTGTTTTGATTGATAAGTCTAGAGCTGGGGTTAATGCTAAGTTAGAATTATGGAGACACACATTGGAAGCAAGAGGTTTTAAGTTGAGTAAGAGTAAGACAAAATATATGGAATGTCGGTTTAGTAAGCAACAAAGTAGTGATGGGAGTGTAGTGAAGCTTGGTGAGCAAGAAATATCGGTGGATGATTGTTTCAAATATTTGGGATCTATCATTCAGAAGTATGGAGAAATTGATGGAGATGTAAATCATAGGATAAAGGTTGGGTGAATGAAATGGAAAAGTGCACCATGAGTGTTGTGCGATCGTAGAATGCCATTGCGGTTGAAGGGAAGTTTTATAGGACGACTATTAGGCCCACTTTATTATATGGTACAGAATGTTGGGCTGCCAAGAGACATCATATTCAAAAAATGAGTGTAGCTGAGATGCGTATGCTTAGATGGATGTGTGAAAATACAATAAAAGATAAGATTCGGAACGAGGAGATACGTAAGAAGGTAGGCGTTGCACCCATTGAAAATAAGATGAGAGAGAATTGGTTTGGACATATTCGACGAAGGTCTAATGATGCTCCAGTTAGAAGGATGGAGAAATGGGAAAATATATTAGTTAAAAGAGGTCGGGGTAGGCCTTGGAAGACTTGGATGGAGATGATAGGAAAGGATATGAATGCCTTGAACCTCACCGAGGACATGGCATTGGATAAAAATGATTGGAGGAGAAGGATTCATGTGGAAGACCCAGAATGATTTTCTTTGTTGGTTCTTATCGCCGACCCCAATTGTTTTGGGATGAAGGCGTAGTTGTTGTTGTAACGCGCATCAACGCCTGAGGTGTACAATGTAATATGGTTCACAAGAACATGTGGAGAAAGATGACTGTCTGATTGCACTCATTTGTAAAGATAGAAGTGCTTGGTGAACATTAACAATAGTTCAAGAATATGCACCAATTCTTGTGTAGATCTTTTATAGGTTGAATTAATGCCTACATAGCTATAAGCCTTTGGAGGGAGAAGGCCCATTATGATGTCAAGAACATTTGCTTCCATACATGTTTAACTAAGGAAGTCAGCAAATGTGAGCTTCCAAGGAATTGTTATGCTTCTTGTGGCATTGCATCTTCTTGGAAGTGTTTATACTCAATGATTGTGATTATCTGTTGTTTGTCTCTATATATTTAACTGAATGGTGCAATCACTTGATTTCAATTCTTTGGACGACATTGCATCTGCTTAAGCCAAGTGGTCATACTGAAAAATATCAGACCTCCTCGCTTATCTCTAAGGATGTGGCAGCAATTCAATGCACCATTGGATTTTTCAATTCTCCAGTTGAAATTCAGCACCTCACTTCAAGCGAATATCTCAAATTCCTTTTCATGTCCTTTCTTGTGTGAACATGTACTTGAACTGCACAAAGTTAAATTCAATGAAAAATCACACTTATAATTGCAAAGGAGTATTTGAATGTCGTATATTACTTAGTAGGGAGTGCCAAGGTGAAGGTGTGAAATGATTATAAGCCTCCAGGCCATATGGAACACCTTGGGGTGGCATGACTGGTTTATCAGGGCTGTCACATATTTCGGGCATCACTAAAGCGTAGTTTCTATAACTATTAGGTCCCCTGTGTAACATAAACTAATTGTCATTTTTTATTGGGTTTCTAACCACTCCAAATGCTCTAAGCCTCATTTATAAGCCTCCTGGCCATATGGAATACATTGGAGTGGTATGACTGGTTTATCAGGACTGTCACATATTTCGGGCATGAATCATTCAAGCTTAGTTTCTATAACTGTAGGTCCCCTTTGTAACAAAACCTATTTTTCATCTTTTATTGGGTTAACCAATCCAAATGCTCTAAACTTCATTTTGGGTCACGCACAAACCATATATAAATACAAAAATTGTGTGTGTGTGTGTGTGTCTACAGTCAATTTGCAAGTTTTTTTACTCAATATGACCTCTTAAATGTATTCAGCATGGTCATTTTGTTGGGGACTGAACCTTGGATCGAGTTTTTTCGATGTAAAAACACTTCATTTTTTTAAATCATGGAATTTTGGTGTATCTACGGCTGCCAAATCTTTAATTGCTGAAAAAACTGGCACACATGTCACAATCTGGTGAGTCAAACACCATGGGCCATGTAGATCACATCTGCGGGCTTAGATTTACCAGAAAAAGGAAAAAAATGCTAGGCCAATGGTACATACAATCTACTGTGGCAATATATATATATATATATATATATATCATCTTATTTTCATATTTTTTGGATTTTTTGCTAAATCAGACCTTATTGATGTGATCTACAAGGTCTTTTTAGTGGAAAATGAGTTTTGCATCATGTCAATGTGTCATGTGAACAGGTTTTTAAGGACTTCAAAAATCAATGGCCCACAATGCATTAAAATTTCATGATAATTAATAATATTTTTAGATTGAAATTACACAATCCAAGGTGTAATCCTTAGCAAACAAACCATGCTGAACACATCTATGTAGTCGGATTTAGTCAATAAAGTTCAACCTTTGATTTTCAGCTCAATAGATCTGTGCCTTCAATAGCTCCAAATATTAACTCTCTATATATTATATTATATATAGTCCTATTTTTTGTTACGTTTGGAAAAGGACACTGCACAAAATCAGCAATATATCTTATTTTCTCTTTTATTGGTTAGGGTATTGGTCGACTGTCATTGGTTGCTGCTTCTGCTGCTACTGTAGTTCAAGCTGGCACAAAGGATCTGACTTCTAAGGTAATAGAGTATCCTGCATCTCTCTCTCTCTCTTATATACATATAAAGTAACCTTGTGTGCACTGGCATGCTCACACTGTCACACATGTGGCACTGTCAAGATTTTCCTTTTTCTCTTACTTCATGATCTTTAACAAGTATGTTTTTTCCTCTTTTAATAGATAATTCTTTTTTGTGGAAGACCCAGAATGATTTTCTTTTTTGGTTCATATCGCCGACCCCAATTGTTTTGGGATGAAGGCGTAGTTGTTGTTTGTTGTAATAGATAATTCTAATGATGTATATGTTCAATTTTGGTCCCATCTCTTCTAATTTGATGATCAGATATTCTGGTTGCAATGGAAATGGGACAATGTTTCATTTTATTGCTTGCTTTTTAAATTTTCTGCGTCCAAGCATTTTTGTTTTTCTTTAGTAACTCAAAATTTATGTTTAGGTACGTAAATTTTTGGCCTGTGTTTTAAGTTGGTAGTCACGGAAACGTTAGCATTGCTGCTTTCTCCCTCACCGTCTTCTATTTTCCATCATGGGTGTGCTGGTTTCTCCATCTTCTATTTTTCAATTTCATTCGTCTTTAAAACATCGAGAGGTATAGCTGCATTCTGCAAATACTCCCTTTGTTCATATAAGCTTAAATGAATCTTACAGAACTTTGTATAAATTCTAATAATGCTTCTATTTTTTATTTGCATATGTCTTTAAAACAGCTAGAGGTACAACTGCACTCTTCAAGTAGTCTCTTTGTCCATAGAAGCTGATATGAATCTTGCAGAATTTTGTGAAAAATTTGATAACTTGATTCGGAAAAAGTTTTCTATATCGCATTAATAATGTGTCTAGTTGGTAATCATGGAAACATTAGCATTGCTGCTTGTCTATGTCACATGGACACGGCTGTGGATATGAGGACACTCAGGACAGCTATTTTTATGAGGTTTTCAATATGACTAGTATATAAGGGGAATACAATACAGGAGCCAATATGGAGTATCCGTGTGACATAACTGCTTGTTCCCTTCCCTCCCTACTAATTGTACCTGTAAATTTTCATAATGCTTCTGTTTTTCATTCTTTTGTCATTAAAACAATTAGAGGTACAGCTGCATTCCGCAAGTAGTCCCATTGTCCATAGAAGCTGACATCAACCTTACTGAATTTTGCAAAAGATTTGATTAGTTGGTTAGGAAAAAAATTTCCATATCACATTAATTCCGAGTTATGTGAATCTTAGTAAAGCTAGGCTACACTGATAGTTGTCCATCCTGGCAGACGGGGATCATTTTATGGCTTTCTCTTGGATGGTGCAACCATTCCTGGAAGGCAGGAAGATGTGACAGTGATTTTGTTACCAGTTCATAAAGGCCTTTCATAGCTTTGGGTGTAACATTCATGCTAGCTCCCTTAGTAGAAAGGCAACATAAAATTTTTGGTCTTTTTTCAGAAAAATCCATGTTATTCTTGGATTGTTAAGAACAAGTTTTCCTGTTGTTCAAATGGAGTCGTGTTTTTATTGCGATTTTTTTTGGAATTGAAAACAATCAAAACCTAGCACTGTTTCGGCTGACATGTAAGGTCGACAGTGTTTTTGCTGGTTTCTCTTGGTCACATCCTTTTTCATCATACTTGAAGGGAGCACAACACTTTCTTTTGGTCAATATTATGGTCGAAGTATCAAAGGAAGTTTCCAACTTTCTATGTTTCTTCTTCCTTTTCTTCTGTTTTATTTGATCCTTTGTATGCTGGATGTTTTTTATCTAGTGTTAAAAAAGTGAAATGCTTCATGTGTTTATATTACCTATCCATTTCTTTTTGCAGTTACGTGTACACAGTTTTTTAAGTGATTATTATGAAATTCAGATCTTTATTGCCTTTTCAATATTCTGTACAGTTGGCTTAAAATAAGTTTGAGAATTCTTGGCATCCTTTTTGTGGCACATGTTTAACTCCATGGTACTGCAGAAAAGGAAAAATATAAACCATACATGACTGTCAGTTAATTTGGATTTTAATTGGGGACAAATAGGATAGAGTTGGCTAATTGAGTAATACTATCTTACTAGAGGGGTTTCTCTTTCAAATCCTATGGGTGTTTCCCTAGTTTGTATTGACAAAAGATGAAAAAGGAATTGGGTTTTAGTTTAATCCCTGCAAGCTGCTTTGGAACACCAATTGTGTGTTAGAATATATTGGATGTTATCTTAAAGTGCACTTTGACTAGAGAGTTGCTTTTGAAAATCTCTTCAATATCTGCAAATTTTGTATCTTTTTTCGTTAGATTAGGTAAATTATGTAAAATTTGATTGTAATTTAGTAATTTATTTTTGAACAAGTCTTTTATTTACTATACAAATTTTGATGAATTAAGGCTTTGTTTGGAAAATCTCCATCGGAGGGCACCAGAGAGGAAATGCAGAATCCCTAACGGTCAAACCCATTTTTAGTAGTAGGGGTGAACAAAGGTTCAAGCTACTAGGGCTTGGCTTGGATTTGTTCATATCATTTGTATAACAAGCCGAGCTTGATCAGCCTCATTGAGATCGATTAAGCTCAAGTAGGCTTGTTATACATTGAGAGAGAGAGAGAGGTGGGCTGGTGTTTGGGGCGTATATTGTTGGGTGAGAATAGTGCCATATCAATGAGAATGGGTTAAACCCTCCTACAAATTATGGTGGGCTGGGGCTTGGGGAATGTATTGTTATGTGGGAATAGTGCCCTATTGGTGAGAATGAATGAAACCCTCCTACAAATTACAAAAGGAGGGCTTTGTTTAGATTTTGTTGTTTGTTTTGGAATGTTGTGGCAGTCTTTCTTAACATTGAATGTCTTGACGTTCAAGTGAATTTCAAGTCATGTCATTTCTGAGGCTGAGATGCGTATGCTTAGATGGATGTGTGGAAATACAATAAAAGATAAGATTCGGAACGAGGAGATACGTAAGAAGGTAGGCGTTGCACCCATTGAAAATAAGATGAGAGAGAATCGTTTACGGTGGTTTGGACATATTCGACGAAGGTCTAATGATGCTCCAGTTAGAAGGATGGAGAAATGGGAAAATATATTAGTTAAAAGAGGTCGGGGTAGGCCTAGGAAGACTTGGATGAAGATGATAGGAAAGGATATGAATGCTTTGAACCTCACCGAGGACATGGCATTGGATAGAAATGATTGGAGGAGAAGGATTCATGTGGAAGACCCAGAATGATTTTCTTTGTTGGTTCATATCGCAGACCCCAATTGTTTTGGGATGAAGGCGTAGTTGTTGTTATTTGTTGTTGTCATTTTTGAGGCTGGTTTAGTGTGTCTGTGACATAAGATTTGAGCCTAGTGTAGTCAGGTTTAAACCTCATTTAGGTCAAGTTTCTGTTGACTTCAGAACTGCTAAATTGTTTATTAGCTGGTTAACATGTGTAGACATTATTGAAATGTTAGCATTGCCTTCTAACAGGTAAGAGAAGGTGGCTATGATCAAAAGGTTAATGAAACAGTAAGTGTGGTTGCATCAAAGACATCTGAAATTGGGCAAAAGACTTGGGGAATCATGAAGGGTGTCATGGCGATGGCATCTCAGAAAGTCGAAGAGTATGCCAAGGAGGGTGGAATGAACTGGAAGTCGGATAGTTGGCATCCAAATGAGAATGGTACAAATGGTGGTTACCATGAACGATTTGCACAGGAGAACAAAGCTACAAGATATTCAAGTGGACATTCTGATAGACAGACTGGTGGCTATCCCAATATGTCATCTGATTCTTGGGACGATTGGGGCCGAAAAGAACTGGCAAATAAAGATTCTTCCAAGGTTGGAGAGAGCTGGGCTGGATGTGACGATGTGAAGGACAGAAAAGAACCAGCGAAGGAAGATTCTTCAAAGGTTAAAAGTGGGGATAGCTGGGCTGGATGGGATGATGCGAAAGATGACGACAATGACTTCTACAGTGGATCAAGCAAGAGTAATTCTGGCACAAAGGGGAAATCATCTGGATCATCATGGACAGGTGGTGGCTTCCATTAGTCCTTTCAATGACAAGTTAGGAATTTGATCGATTATAAGGTGAGTTCTTTTGCTCTCTTATTTTTCTCTTCTCCATTTTCAAGTATATATTTTATGTATGTGGTGTTGACAAGCTGAATGGCTAATAAAAGGAAATGTAATGCGTCATTGTAAGCATATTGCTTGAGCAGTGTGTAGTTTCCCTGCCTGATGGATCTCTGTGAATTGATTTTCTTTGTATAGTGCGTTCCTTTTCTCCGCTTCTATTTTGGTTTATATCCATGTGTTCATTGATAGACAGAAGCACTAGGTACTGATAGGTCATTTTGGCATTCAACTATGTGAATCTGACTTCAACTAGGAGTTTTACCTCGCAGGGAGGCAGGCCCATTAGGTGATCCGGTTCTCGCTGAGGGTTCCTTCGTCATAAAAAAAAACCCATGTGAATCAGGCAAGGTTTGCAGCGAATCTGCTCGGCTTATGGTTCTGCTGGATTGGAATAGTGAGCATTCCTTTGAGGATTTAGTGCTGATAAATGAACTGAACAGCCCTAGCTCAAGCTGGCTTGTTTACAGAAAAAATACATTGTTTTAGAGCTGGAAGCAATAAGATTATAAAAAGTTACATTTTTAGAGCTGAAGCAATAAGATTTTATCTCCAAACCTACCATTTGCAAAACAAATGCTTCAATTATTTCTTCTCTGCAACATTATATGATGTAGCACACATCTAAAGTGTACTTATTTCTGCTTAACA
This sequence comes from Nuphar pumila, assembly GCF_984573655.1. Lineage (NCBI taxonomy): Eukaryota > Viridiplantae > Streptophyta > Magnoliopsida > Nymphaeales > Nymphaeaceae > Nuphar > Nuphar pumila. Next base: position 6,412,033 of record NC_143257.1, on the reverse strand, counting down.
GTCTTATATGAGCCAAGCCAAGGTGAACATCTACTGTTCACGTTCGCCTTGCCAAGCTTCTTTTACAAGTTCGAACAAGCTCTTTATGAGCCAAACATGAGCAGAGCTACGAGTGGCTCAGCTTGTTTCCGAGCCCTTTAATTGAGGAACCCTGTTCTACAAAAGGCAATAGATTGAAGGAAATGATCGTTAGTGGGCTTCAGGATTCGAAAAATAAGCCCTGCAAACTGCCTGATTCTGTATGGAAAGGTTGTCCATTTTGTGTTCTTTTGAGAATCCAAAGTCACCGGTCTGTTTGTAGATGGCCTTTGGAGATCATTCGAGGGTACAATTTACCCAAGGACATGAATGAGCAAACTGGGATCAAATTTGCGTCTAGGTTGATCTTGGTATCCTTTACGTCGATGTAACTAAATATGGTATTTGGACGATGCATTTCACTGAGTGCCCTTGTAGATTGAGATTGAGATTGATGTGGTGGTTACTCTAATTATATTGGAGTTCTTGTGTGTGTTTCTTGTCAACGGATAACCACCTAGATTACAATTTAGGTTATTTAATTTTGCATATTTGTTTTTCTTTTTTTCCTTCGATTTGTTACTCGAGAAACTGGGTCAGGGTCAGGTGACCTATCCAGACTAGGATGCTATGCTTCCGGTCACCTGCCCCGGTGAGAAAATTTTTGAGGTCACCTGTGGTTCCCTGGATTTTGTTTTTTTTAGGGGGTGTTTGGGTGCACCCACTTATCCATATGTAGGGGATAAGCTGGGAAATCACATCATCATCTATAATAGAAGATCCCACCTTCTCTCGTTTACCTGGACAAGTGGTTGCATCCAAACACTGCCTTAGGGTTTTATTGCAAAATAGTCCCTGTATTATCGTCGATTTGCATGGAGGTCTCTGCCTTTGTATAGTTTTGCAAAACCCTGCCTTATCTGACGCTAGTGCAAAGAGGTCCTCCTGTTAAAAGGGTGTTAAATTAACTATGATTAAAATAATTATCTTGAGTTAAATTAGCAGAATTGTTTTAGAGCTGAAAGAAATAGGATTACAAAAAAAATTGCATTGTTTCAGAGTTAGAAGTTATAAGATTTCACCGTTAAACCTATTTTTTGCAAACCAACTGGTTGCTATCATATGTTCTACTTTGACTATGTGAAGTAAGATATATCTAAAATGTGACTTTTACCGAGCTCATATAAGTCAAGCCGAGACAAGTACCTATTGTTCATGTTCAGATTGCCAAGCTTATTCTGCGAGCTTGATATAGTTCTTTACGAGCTGAACATGAGTAAAGTCACGAGCAGCTCGGCTTGTTTCCCAGCCCTAGCTTCGCAAGGGTTAAGCCAAATAGTCACCCAAGGTTCTAGGGGTGGCAATCGGGTCGGGTTGGCGGGTCAGCATACCTCAACACGAACCCGACCCATTTATTAAACGGGTCGGCTGTGGCAAACACGAACCCGACCCATTTATTAAACGGGTAACCCGACATGACCCGGTTAACCCGTTTAATAAATGGGTTGGGTCGGGTAAATGGGTTGGCGGGTTGGTGGGTCGGGTTCGGGTAAACAGGTTGACCCACCCGCCTAGTCCATTTATTAAACGGGTCAGCCGGGTTGGCATACCCCTAACACAAACCTGACCTGTTTAATAAACAGGTTAGGCCGGTCGACCTGTTTATGACACTAACCCACCTAAGAGGGGGGTTGGTGGGTCGTGTCAGGTTTTGCCACCCCTACAAGGTTCCATACTTTTATTAAATGAGAGAAATTTTCCAGGACAAAAATACTATAGATGAAAGATATGGTAGGGGATTCGATGCTTTCTTTTTGGTCACTTCGTGAATTGTTAGTGAACCTAAAGAGGCGACTGGGACGTCCTCCCATTAGAATGGAATCTAGCCAACCAACTGCAGTCATATCTGAAGCTTCTGCGTGTTTCTGACAGTATTATTCTCAGATAAGTATAACATGATAACTCCCACTGTGCCATATGATTAGGAGAGCACATCAGGTCAGAGACAGCTTTATTACCATCAGAGCTGCCTTGGATGCCGTTCATCCATTCAATTAATGGCAGCCAGAACTCCATGGATGGATAAGTTGTTTCTTAGATAGGTTCCACAAATGTTTTTTGAGAGCCATTCAAGTTTTAGATGAGTGGTATTTACAGATTAAAATATAAACGGCTGAAACAAAAATACAACTTTTTTTTTTGAGAGAAAAGGAAAATAATCTATTCATTTTGGCCGCTGAAAAGTCAGGAAAAACACCGACTTGACGGTGTTTTGGCTGTCGTTCGTTCATCGCATGAATGAACGACATCCAAGGTAGCTCTAAAGTGCGAGTATACCCAGGTGGTATCCCATGTGGTAAGCGAGGTCCTGTGCCAAGCTGAAGGCCCATGTTAGAATCCCTATGCCACATGGGGCTTAAGAGATATCTTGTAGGAGTCTGCCTAACCCCAGCTTGCTTATATAAAAAACAACAACAATTAATCTGAGAGTTACTGCTTGTAGGGCTGGTAGAAGACACTGGCTAGAAGTGTTCAAGCTTGGCTCATTCTTGTGGTGAGCCAAGCGAGTTCAAGCTCATAATCAACCCGAGTTAGACAAGCATTGTTCGAGCTAGCTTGTTTATAGAAAAAATACATTCTTTTAGAGTTGGAAGAAGCAAGATTATAAAAAGATACACGCAAAATATATTAAAATTATATTTCTTACTAACTAATGAGATTATACGAGTTGAGCCAAGTGCCTACTGTTTATTCAGCTTGCCCAGTTTATTTTATGAGTTACAATGAGCTCTTTACAAAACCAAACATGAGGCGAGCCACGAGTTTTCCCACCCTAGCTGTTTGGCTTTGTAGATAGTGATCATATATCTGCAAGTCTCATCCTAAATGATTTATTTATTTATTTATTTATTGAAAATGGTTTGAATCACATTGAGTATTGGATTGAAATCCCATAGAGAATAAGGTGTGATTCTGAAATTACATCACTTATTGTGCATGTGTTTGGTGCGTGAGACTGAGGTCAAGTAGATAATCCCTCATCTTGATACTCAGTCATCTATACTTGGTGATCTTGAAAATGTGAAAGTCAAAACTATAAAATAATTAGCCATCAAATCAAACATGTTGGTGGTCATCTTAAGCATGGAATTCAAAAGTGAGGTATGATAAATTACCAAATCAACTCTCAAATAGTGACAAGCCCAAGCGTGACAACCCCCTAGGGATAAGGTGTATGTAAGCTCACAAAGTTTTACAATGTCAGGATAGCGACGGTAATTATGGTAGGTAAAGCCAGCGCCATAGAAAAAATAAACTCTCAAATAGTCACTTGAAAGAAGCCTTGTGGTGTAACATGAGGTAATTTTGTTAAATTACTAGAGGAAGAATAATGAGGCACCAAGAAAATAATATTTTTTTGTTGTAGATCATATGTTAGAGAACAAGCAAGCAAAAAGTAAAAACTCTGAACGTAGCTAATAAGACAAATGGGGTCAATGGTAGTCCGAAGAGCCCAAGTTTTAGGGAAACCTATTGGCTATGGATACTCCATAGATTAATTTGCAGAAAAAGTAAGGACTTTGTCTCATTGTCCATTAGTTTTCTTTTTCATGCATGCCCTACCTTTATCTTGTGGAGGGGGCATCTTTAGAAGCCCTAAAAAATTAAGTAAACATGAGCTTATGTGGCATAGTGACTACCAGATTGATGTTAAAATTAGGGGTGTCAACGGGTCGGGTTTGGTTTGGACTTAGGTGGAACCAGGCTTGGCCCCAATTTTCGGATATGGTATCGGGTTTGAACTCGAGTTTAATCAAACCCACCATAAGAAAAACCATGCTCGAACCCAATAAGAACTACATGAACCAAACTCGGGCCATACTTGGTAAAATAGTATTTTTATCATTTTTACATTAAAAAATTTCAGGTCTTAATTGGTACTCGGGTTGGATCTTGGTCTCGTATAAAATTTTACAAACTATTCCTTGCTCCATGTATTAATCGCATCTTCGGGTTCAGATCCGAGTCTTAATCGGGTCATCTTATTTATCACCATACTCGGACCCTATAGGGTTTGGTATGGGTCGGGTCCAAGTAAACCCAACCCGTTGATACCCCTAGTTAAAACCAATGTTGTCAAATCTGTATCGGCTATCGAATAGTTTGGCAAACGATTCAGATGAATCGACTGATACTAATTCTCAAGTGAATCATTCTGAATAAGCTAAAAATTATTCTGTGTCAATAAGAATATAACACATGTTAAAACTATTAAAATAATACAAAAAAATTATCAGAACAGCGTTTGTAAGTATGGCAGGCAAAGTCAGCGTGGCTAGATCTCTGAACTTGAGGGTGGTTTTTCTGTGTAAAATAAATAAAAAAACTCTCAAATAGTCACTTGAAAAAGAAGCCTTATGGTGTAACATGAGGTAATTTTATTTACCTACTAGATGAAGAATAATTGGGCACCAATAAAATAATATTTTTTTGTTGTATATTATATGTTAGAGAACAAGCAAGCAAAAGGTCAAAACTGTGAATGTAGTTAATAAGACAAATGGGGATGCAGGAAATTTAGGGACTTTTGTCTCATTGTCCATTACTTTTCTTTTTCATGGCTTACCTTTAAGGGCTCGTTTGCATGTCAAGGAAGAGGAAGACGCGGTACCTTTTCCGCGGAAACAGAATCAGACCCTCTCACGGGAATACTTTCTGCGAAAAAGGAGGTCTCCAGCGTGTATTTCTGCATGCCTGTCTGAGGCAAATCCACGTTCCCATGTTTGCTTGCACATTTTGCCACACAAAAAATGTATGCCCATCTATGCGCTTTCGTGGAAAGCACCCACTTTCCGTGACAAGCAAACGAGCCCTAACTAGGTGAGAGGGCATCTTTAGAATCCCTAGAAAAGATTAAGTAAACATGAGCTTATGTGGCATAGTGACTACCAGATTGATTTTAAATAGGGGTGGCAATAGGGTCGGGTTGGTGGGTCAGAATACCTCAACACACGAACATGACCCATTTATTAAACGGGTCGGGACCCATTTATTAAACGGGTAACCCGACATGACACGATTAACCCATTTAATAAATAGGTCGGGTCGATATGACACGATTACACGACACGGCGACCCATTTATTAAACGAGTCAACCCGATAACATAGACACGATAACCGCACAGACGCACACCACCACTGGAGAGGAGAGGTCTCGGGCTCTCAGCTGGGTAGGAAGGAATTAGGTGGGTGACTAAAGTGGAAAGTTAGGAGTTAGGATTATATATATATATATATATATATATATATATATATATATATATATATATATATATATATAAACGGGTTGCGGGTTGACGGGTTCGTGTAAACGGGTTGACCCGCCCACCTAACCCGTTTATCAAAACGGGTCAAACAGGTTGGCGGGTTGGCATACCCCTAACACAAACACGACCCATTTAATAAACGGGTTAGGCGGGTCGACCCATTTAGGACACGAACCTGTTTAAGCCAAACCCTAACCGGTTAAGAAGTGGGTTGGCGGGTCGGGTCAGATTTTGCCACCCCTAATTTTAAATCCAATGTTGTCAAAATAGTATCGGCTTTAATCATTTGGCCAATGATTCAGGTGAACTGGCCGATACTGATTCTCAAGTGAATCATTCTGAATAGGCTAAAAAATATTTAAAAAAGTATTCCATGTCAATCAGAACATGACATATGTTAAAACCATTAAAATAATATTAAAAATTAATTTTAGGTATTTATTTATTTATTAAAAAATAACCAATTCAGGTTAGTATCAATTTTCTGCCGATACGATACAATTCAACCAATTCACACCAATACTCAGTGGATCGGGGCGGGGGCGGAGGACAAGGTCTCCACCCCTGCCCCATTTCAAAATCCAAACCTCCATCCCCGCACGAGGATGGATTTTAACCTCCATCCCCGTTTCATGTCCTCCATCCTCGGTCCAAACGGGGGCTAGGAGGGGCGGGGCCCCGTTTCCCCTTGGTCTATAGTCATCCCTTGAAGGATTGGGGACGAGGCAGGGTGGGGATTTAGACGGGATGGGTCAGGGCGAGGGAAAGCGTATGTCCATCCCTGCCTCCATACCCGCACGGGGATAGATTTTAACCTTCATCCCCGTTTCATGCCTTTCATCCCTGGTCCAAACGGGGCGATGCGGGGCGAGCCCCGTTGTCCCCCGGTCCACTGTCATCCCTAACAACATTGGTTAAAACTTCAGCCCGTGGATTATTCTTTTGTGTGTGTTTTTAAATTTATAACTTAAATCACACCTGATATGAAGACTTGGTTGCACTGGCCTGCCATACCTACGGTTGTCTGATGGCATAAAACTCTTGATAATTAAATGCACAAAGAAGAATATTTTTTATGCATTATTGTCAAGGATCTAATAACCTATGTCACAAAAATATATGGGCATGAGCATACATGACACTGGTTCGACCCACAAGTTAAATTCTTTTTTAAAGTAGGGCATGAGGACATGGAAAATTTTAATTTTTTAGTCAATAAAAATCATTTTTTGATATTTTAATAGTAAAAATGCATTTTATCAAATAATATTAAAAAAGAATTAGAATATTATTAAAAATATTAACATTATGGCTGTAAGTGTTAGTGTCTTTGTCAGTGTATCCTAAAGTGTCTGCTCATGAGACACATCCAAAATGGCGAGTCCCTGTGACAGCTGAAAAAAGAATAGTAGATTAGATCCCCGGATTTAAAGGCAGAGGATCTCAGATCCTTGGTACCGAGATCCGCAAAAAGCCCCTAAATGCATAGATCTTTTGGCAGAAAGTGAAAGGATCAGGCCAGAGGTCCGTGTACTACCGATCCAAGGATCTAAGATGCCCTCATATCTGAGATCCAAGGCAATCACACGCACCCTATGTTTACCACTTCTATTGCATTTAGTGGTGCAAATGGTTCTGATATATGCTGGATCAAGATAAATCCCAATCTAAATCTGAATCTTGGGCAGAAAGTCTGAATCCCAAATTCAGATCCAAAATTTAAATGATAATATTGAATCTGATGAAAAAGAGGTTGAAAACAAGGATTTTACATGTAAAAAACTGCGAGGGGACTGGATTTTATTTTATTTTAGTTTAAGGTCCATGCCATATTCTTGAATTATGTGTCGGATTTGGATACGTGGAGGTCCAACCCATAGTGACAAATGTTAAAAACGGCAAAATTTCATTTTTCAAAAACTCATTTTTCAAATTTTTTCATAAATCTCACATTTTTTGGCAAAATTTTGGTGATAAAAAAAATAAAAATTTTATAAGAAAATATTAAGAAAACATATTTAAAAATAAAAATACATGGTTTTTTCACAATAAATAGCTGTTTAAAACGTAAATATCATGTTTAAATAGTGGTATTTATGTTTTTTCATAAATCTCATGATATTTTAAAAATCTCGCAAAAAATTGCCGTTTTAAACTTTCAGGCTATTTTTTGCGATATTATCGCGAGATTTTCATAAATCTCGCTATATTTGTCACTATGGTCCAACCTGCATCCGATCCATTTGCCGTGCATTTTGACCATGGATAGAAGAAAACCATGAAATTTCAGAAAACTGCTTATTTGCCTTTATATTTGACAGCTTTAAGCTTTTATTGCCTGAATTGATTTCAAGATGCAAGGGGTAGGTACCACAAGATTTTTCCATTTTTTATATATTATAGTAAATGCGATCAAGGTTGTGCGGGGCGTTGAGCCTGCGCTTTGCCTCTGCACAACTGTTATGGGAGTGAAGCGGTGGGAGGGGAGGCAGTAAGAGAAGGACCATGCGCCCAGCTGGTACGGAAGCGAGGGATATGCTGGTCGTCCGGTGGTCAGAGAAGACTGAGCAGCAGCTGCAGCACAGCAACTCCGGTGGTCGGTGGTCACAACTGGTTGGAGGTTGATGAGGGGCGCATCACAACAACGCCTCCGTACTTTGAGCGTGCGCCTCACTTCTGAGGCGTACGCTTCAGGTACTGAGGCGTACGCCTCTCACAACACTGAATGCGATGACTGAATATATAGGGCTGCATACAATCCCAAATTCGGCTGGCTTAGTTTGACTTATTTCACAAAACAGCTGTCCAAGCTCTGTTTGAGCTTGAGCCAAGCTTGAATAGCCTCTGTCCAAGATCCGCTCAAGTCGAGCTAGAGGTGAACATATTTTAATTTATATAAAAAAATAGTAAAATAATTATGGGGCAGATGCTCTGATTGACCTAAAAAGGAGCTTGAAAAAGCTGGGGTTAGGCAGACCCTTACCAATTATACAATTATACCATTGGGATTCGAACTTGCAACCCAACACATGGTGACTTGCACTAACTGCTCCTGCCAGACAAGGAGAGCCCCCCCTTACCACTTACTTGTATACAACCATACCATTGGGTTTCGGACTTGCAACATTCCAACACAAGGTGACATGCACTAACTGCTCCTGACAGACAGACCCCTACTGTATTAGGATTGAGCCCTTGCTCAAGCTCAGCTCATTTACTCACTGGGACAAGTTTAAAGTGAGCTTAAATGGACCAATCATGAGTAGGGGTGGCAAAACCTGACACGACCCGCCAACCCCCCTCTTAGGCGGGTTCAGGTTGAGCTTAAACTAACCCGTTTAATAAACGGGTTGACCCGCCTAACCCGTTTATTAAATGAGTCGGGTTTGTGTTAGGGGTATGCCAACCCGGCTGACTCGTTTAATAAACGGGTTAGGCGGGCGGGTCAACCCGCCAACCCGTTTATTAAACGGGTTGGCGGGTCGTGTCGGGTTACCCGTTTAATAAACGGGTCGGGTTCGGGTTGAGGTATGCTGACCAGCCAACCCGACCCGATTGCCACCCCTAATCATGAGTTAGATCGGCTTGTTATACTGCCCTATTTGAATATAGAATCTAAACATCAAGCCAAAACTGAATTGCTGCCATTATACCAAGACGGTGTGGTTTGGCATTTTAGAAAAAAAGAGAAACTTTCTAAAAAGGATATTTATTTATGGCACCAAAATGTCTCCTTGTGGTGGGACGTTGCAGGATCAAAACCCAGTGGTAACCCCCCAGCTTGCCTTTCAAAAAAGCAAAAGATCTTTATTTGCAAGCACAATAGAACAACATGGTAGTACCAACAGGGGGCTCCGCTTGTCTGGCAGGAGCAGTTAGTGCACGTCACCTTGTGTTGGGATGTTGCAAGTTCGAATCGCAAATGGTATGATTGTATAACTGGTAGGAGTCTGTCTAACCCCAGCTTTCTCTGTCGAAAAAAAACATGATAGTAACTCTATATTTATTCTTTTTCTTTTAAATTACATGAGACTCCTTTATCTGAATGGTAATGGTCTGCCTGTTGTCAAGGAAACTGTCATAGTGTTAAAGTCTTAAAGAGAATAAGACACATGTAATTATTAATGTAAGACAATATTAATGAAGGAATTAGCAATACCAAAAAAAGTCATTAGCCAAATTAAGTATGCCAAGGATAGGGATGCCAATGGATCCAATTTTATCTGATATTTTACTGAAACTAACTTCCTTTAATTGGATTCGGTATGCGAAAACTATATCCGAGTATAATAAAATTCGGATATAGTTTTTTATTTTTGCATGACGGATATCCGAATTCAATTACATGAAAAAAATCAGATTCGGTACGAGCCTTTCTCCATTCGAATCCAAATCTGTCAAATACATTTTGTTGGACCTTTTGGACTAGTGAGTCCTTCAGACTCCTATTGTTGTAGGGTTGTGTAGGGTGCCCTAGATGGGATAGGATGCTGTTGGGCTGGGAATTCTCTTTGAGACTTAGGAAGATTGATTTGTAAGTCTGTAACTGAATATTGAATGTAGTAACTGCTGGTGAATAGGCTATTTTTTAATAAACATAAAAAATGCTTAAAATTAATTTTTAATATTATTTTAATGGCTTAACACGTGTCACATTCTGATTGACACAGAATATTTTTTTAGTTATTTTTTAGCCGTGAAATTGTGACTGAAAACATTTTTACCAAAAGTGAAAATCAGTTAAAACAGTAAAAAGTTTTGTACTCAAGTAAAAGAAGTAAACCAATCACTCTGAGATATGGTAAGGCCAACATGGCCAACTGATCTAAAGGATTAGGATCAAGAGTTCAGCAAATATGCGATTAGTTGGATCTTGCATTGGCCAAATCAAACACGAGTACCATTTTGTTTTTTTGAAAGGCAAGCTGGGGTTAGGCAGACCCCTACCAGTTATATACCATTGGGTTTTGAACCTGCAACGTCCCCAACACAAGGTGACGTGCACTAGGTGCTCCTACCAGACAAGCGGAGCCCATGAGTACCATTTGCTTCTCTAACTTGGGAGATTAATTGTGCAGTTAATGAATATTGCATGGTTTATTTCTATTAAAAAACCACAATGTTATTCTATGTGACTTCCACAAGTACTCTTCCATTGCCCACCGGGTATAGTTTACCATTGGCTTGGACCTTACAGAGTAGGGATGGCAGTGGACTGGGGCGGGTGCAGGGGGCAAGCTCTCCACCGTAGTGACAAATATCGCGAGATTTATGAAAATCTCGTGATAATATCGCAAGAAATTGCCCAAAAGTTTAAAACAGAAACTTCTTGCGAGATTTTCAAAATATCGTGAGATTTATGAAAAAACATAAATACCACAATTTAAATGCAATATTTATGTTTTAAATGGCTATTTATCATGAAAAAATTGTGTTTTTATTTTTAAATATTTTTTATTAATATTTTTTTTTATAAAATTTATTTTTTATTGCCAAGATTTTGCCAAAAAAATGTGAGATTTATGATTTTTTTTCAAATTCTCGCGAGTTTTTTGAAAAATGATATTTTGCCATTTTTAACTTTTGTCACTATATATGGTCTCCACCCCCGCCCCATCTCAAAATTTTGCCCTCCATCCCCTGTCTATCCCCATGGCAGGTTTTGATTTTCACCTCCATCCCAGGTCCATTCTCCATTTCATGTTGTCCATCCATGCCCCAAATGGGGCGGGTTTGGACATATTTTTGTTTCCCCCGTACATGATTTAAATGGCCCTTCTTTAGAGCCGTTAGAAAAATAAGAAAGGAGAAAAAAGTGACCCATTTTTAGGGTTAGAAAGTAGGAACTTAGGGTTAGAAAATAAATAAATATATTTAAATTTCATTTTATAATATAATAAAAGTATATTAGTAATTTCATTAACGAAGATGGGGGATGGGGTGGGGTGGGTCGGGGCAGGTTTGGATGGATCCCCGTTTCTCCCCGGTCTTATGCCATCCCTATTGCAGAGAAGGGAGACATACACCCCAAGTATCGAACTTGTGACTTCCTTCAATGCTGCCAAGGTTGGTTAAATGCCTAATAGTAATACAGTTTAATTAACCAATCTTTAATAATATTTAAGTAGATCATTATTTAGATTCTGATCAGGTTGAGTGCTTGATCATGCAAATGTGATCCATTGGCCGATACAGACTAGGGTGGCTTTGACATTAATTAGTGGCAGTCAAAACTGTTGCTAAAAATCCATGGCTCCTGCTAAATTTGAACAAAACCTGTCCTTAAACCCTTCATATTAACCAGCAAACTATGAAGTCGCACAATTTTCAATATACTACCAATGAAGACTTTGGAACTTTAATTTAAAAAAGAAAAGTCACTTTTCAACTATAAATGTAATCTCACAATAAATGACATTTAATTTTATAATAAATATCCCAAGAAAATATTGACATACGTAGGATTTTAAATATGTAAAAAATATAATAAAAATGTTTGCCTTTTATCAACCTTTGAAAATTTAAAGCATTCAAGTTGAAGGATGTCACAAGTCCGGCACCCTAGTGCACGTCTCTTGCCTTAAAGCTTGAAGGGTTCCGCTTGTTTGGTAGGAGCACTTAGTGTACATCTCCTTGTGTTGGGACGTTGCAGGTTCAAAACCCAATGGTATAGTTGTATAACTAACTGTTAGGTGTCTGCCTAACCCCCAACTTACCTTTAAAAACAAAAGATTGAAATTGCAGGTTCCCTAGCGGATAAATTTTTTTTTGACATAGAAAGCTGGGGTTAGGCGAGTATTCGAATCAGTGACAGTATTGTGATTTTTTTTTTCATAATAATTTTTTATTATGAAATTATTAACAAAATTACACCAGTGTTCCTCTCCCTCCATGACAGTATTCGAATCCGGAGGCTCGCCCGAAGAGAGGCCCCTCACCTGTTTCAATTCACCTCGGGGTAGACCACGTCTGCACCGGAGCCGTTCCGAACAGATCAAGACACTGTTCCGGTCAAACCCTCCGGCCTTGTATCCAATCTCTTGCCTTAAATCTTTTTCTTCTAAGTTCCTAAGTGTTAAAAGGGAGTATGGATCGGATGTGATTATTAATGTAAGACAATATTAATGAAGGCATTAACAATAACAAAAAGTCAATAGTCATAGTAAGGGAGATTAATGACCTCTTTTTTTACTCAATAAGGGAGATTAATCACGTACTATTAAATTGTAGATAAGGAGTGCATATTATAATGGTTTATTCTCTATCAAGAAACCAGCTGATGTTTCTATATAGCGTCAGTTTTTGGAAATTTGTCTACCAAATAGCAACACTGTTTTACTTCATGTTTCTGTATAGCGTCAGTGTTTGGAAAATTGTCTACCAAATACCAAATAGGAGGGTCCGGGTATGGTGATAAATAAGAAGACCCGATTAAGACCCGGGTCTGGACTTGAAAATCCAAGTAATACATGGATCTGGGTATAATTTGTAAAATTTTATACCAGGACCAGCCGCGACCCGAGCTCTGATTAAGACCCGCAAATTTTCAATGTAAAAATGATAAGAAATAGTATTTTACCGTGTATGGCCCGGGTCTGGTTTATGTAGTTCTTATCGGGTCTGAATATGGTTTCTCTTATGGGAGTCCGATTAAACCCAATACCATACCCAAAAATGGGGGCCAGGTCTGGTTTTAACCAAACCTGACCCATTGACAGTTGACACCCCTACTAAATATCCTCAAGAATAAGTAGAGTAAGGATAGGAATAAACTAGTAGATAGTGCAGGAAAGCAGGCAACTCGGCTCAGAAATTGAGCTTGGTGAGCCAAACTACGAGTCAGCTCATTTAGGTAAATAAGCCGAGCATGAACATGGCAAACTCGACTAGGCTCATATAGAGCCCCAACAGCCCAAGCTCAGCTCATTCGGTTCCTTTACCAGCCCTATTAGTAGATGATTACCTAAGAAAGGTTACAGCAGAAGGAAGAAACAACACAAGACAACAATGGCATTTAAAGATATTGTTGCACAAGAACATATTGGAACATAACCTGGTGCATAAAATCTTGGTAGATGTTTATGCGACATCTTACTGATCTTCCGCTCCCTCCTGCTAATGCTACCTCTCTTTTGCCGCAATCTGGGCAAGCGGCTCCGGCGCGAGCCCGTTTATCTGTCTGATGTTCTTTTCTGTTGTGCTTTCTTTATTTGTTTTGGCTTTTGCTCTTGTTCAGTTCATGGGTTCAACATTTTGTTGATCTTCATGAGTGGTAATGTTGAATTACTTTCGGCTCTCTCTCTCTCTCTAATCTTCAACATAAAGCCAGGAAGATGACATAAACATAAAAAATGATTTTTGAATAGATCAAATGTTACTTGGTTCATGTTGTAGGTTTTTCATAGTGCTCACAATAGTGACAAACAATTATATCAGTAAAATAAAAGCTGCCAAATTCTCATAGAAATTGAATTTTTTTATATTTCAGCATAAATTAAAAGAGAGAAACATATTTGCAAGAATAAATAAAAAATAGAAATGCATTCGCCTATTTCTTCACAAAAAATAACTAATAAAAATGTAAACATTTGTGATTTAATGATATTTACATTTTAACGACATTATCAACATTTTGAAAATGCTGCTATATCTTGCTGTTTAAAATCGCCCACCATTTTTATATGTACATGGAGAAACCATCTCAAGATCAGAGACCTAGCCACACTGGTTTTGCCTGCCGTACTTATGATCTCTATCCTGACAATGTAAAACTCCATGGGCTTACCCTTATGCCCCTAAAGGAGTCGCCATGCTTCAGCTTGTGCAAGGAGTGATGCCCATGGGATTTGAACCTAGACCACCTGCCTAGCGGCCTAGGTCCCATCCCGCTACACCAAACCTATTTAAGGCAAAAACACACCGACCTAAAACATCACTTTTCTGCCACACTGATGCTCACTTACACTCACTCTCTAGCTCTATATCCATGGCTTTGAGAAATGATGCATGAGGAGCTGGTAAGCTGCATCACTTAGGAAAGTGCATTCCCATGTAGGAAGTCAAAAGTAGAGCTGATTCAATGTTTTTTGACTGGAAGAGTTTAGCTCCTGAATTCAATTCCATTTGGAGATGTTCTATATAGAGTAAAAAGGGAGAAATTCCATTTAGCGACCAACCTTTTTGCCCAAATGTTAAAAAAGGCCTCACATTTCTGAAGTTTTTAATATTGACATCATTTCTTTGGAAATTACCAAACAGAGTCCTCTGGTTAACATCTATTGTTTTGAGAAATGTGATTCTTTTGTGTTTTATACCATTTGGAGTTGAAAATTATTTGTTGGGAACCTCACAAATACTGTTTAAAAAGAGATTCACTTTCTAAATCTCACATTTGAGTTTTATGTCAATTCACTTTTTATGAAGCTTGTTTTTAGGGTTTTGTACAAAAAAAAGTTGTGTATTTATTTCTTTTGAGGTACTGTTTAAATGAGATTCACTTTTTAAAGTGTATTAAGAAGTGAATCTCATGTAAAAGAAAGTGAATCTCATGTAATCAAACCTAACGTACCCTTAATAGTATTGGATTCAAAAGTTGATTAATCTTCAGGAGCGCTCCATTAGGATGAAAACACTGTTTCTCTGTTTTGCTAAAATATGGTGTTATGAAAATGTGTTGGTTCTGCCAACTCTATTCAAACGCAGTGTTTTGCCAACATCACTGCTCCTGAACTACAGAGGATGTTGGAGAAACTCTAATGCACTATTCCCAAACACCAGAGGCTGTTGGAGAAACCATAATTCCCTGCTCCTAAACCGCAAAGAGTGTTGGAAAAAGCATATTGCACTTCTAATTCAAGGCTCTTAAACAAACCTAAAAGGTTTTAAAAATAACTGCATGCTGTTCATGCAGTAGAACTGATGCTAGACTCTCCATTTCTACGAGCTAAGGAAGAAAAACAAAAATCTGTCTACTGCTGCTAAAAGGTGATACCTATTGAAGGGAGAAATAAGTCTGTGAAACGGTCTGCACTTCTTTTTTTTTAAGTATAATCACAGAAAACTGCATCGCTCAAGAGTTTATTGGTTTAAAAACCATAACCAACCTCAGCCTTACAGCAAAGGATGTGAAAGTTTCAAACTCATGAAATCGCTTCAACTTGGTGACTTTCACGAGTCATGATATGAAGTGACCTACACTTAGGGTATGTTTGCTTTGGCCACAAAGTGGGGATGAACAATCACATCGGGAGAAAGTAGAGAGGCTGTTCTTGTTGGTCACAAGTAGGGCTGGTAAACGAGCCAAACAAACTGATCAAGCTTGGCTCATTTCTTGTATGGAGATGGGCCGAGCTTGAGCTCGAGCTCGAGCTGAATGAGCAAGCTCATTTACGATTAAACCTGCTATGTCAAGCTCAAACTAACTCATTTACAAAAACAAATAATTATTTTCAAATTTGTTATAAGCATGATATTTTATGTTTTTAATGATATTTATCGTGAAAAATTTGTGTTTTTTTATTTTTTCTTCCTAATTTTATATTTTTAAGTTTTTTATTGTCAACATTTCACCAAAAAATGCGAACTTTTTAAAAAAAATTCTATTTCTTGCGAGTTTTGGCTGCTGATGTATATTTTTCCGTTTTAAACTATTGTCATTATGTTGAAAACTAACTCACCAAACCTGTCCAGCCACTGGTTACAGAAAAACAAGGGCTGTGCTCAGCAAGTGTACATACGAATCAAAACATCCTAACTGAAGCATGAGCAAAGGCTGCCCTTCCTGTTAACCTACCCACAGACAAGAACAACCGTAGGACGACTTGTGGATAAAAAAACTCCTATTACAACGTTAGCATGTGCACACACACACACACACACATGCTATTGTAATTTAGGGATGTAAACGAGTTGGATTTGGATCTGCTGCAGTTGAATTTTAGTAGGGCTGTAAACAACCCGAATAAACGAACAGAAGGGGTTCAAGCTCGGCTTGTCCTTGTGTTGAGCGAGCTCATGGCAAGCACAATCAAATGCGCCTAGCTCAAGTTGGCGCATTTACAAAGAAGTACATTTTTCAAAATTAAAAGTAATAAAATTTAGACTCTAAACCTACTGAACCAAGCTCAAATGACTTTATTTCCAAAATAAATACATTATTTCAAAGTTGTAAGAGATAGGATTTGAACTTTAAACTTATTGCTTGCAAGCCAAACACTTCCACCATCTATACTCTATGATATAAAATGTTGGGAGATTACTAGTAGGGTGCGCAGGAAATGGCCAAACCAGGATTTTCGTCGGATTGGCGCAAACAGGACTCTCGCCTGGCGTCTGGCAGCGACGTCCTTCTGTAATCTGGGATTGTTTCTTGCCAGATTTATGTTGATCGGCTCTCTCTGTTTTTTGATTTATGTTCTGTGATCCATGGTTGGTGATACCTCATCACTGCCACTTTTCTGTTTTATGCTACTGTACTCTGACTTGTTCTTCAATGATTCTATTTTTTTGTCAAAAAAAAAGGATATAAAGTATTTGTAAAATATATTTACTACTAGTTCACAAGTCATGCCGAACCGAACACTAGGTTATGTTGGGCTTGTCGAACCTATTTCACGAGTTTGAACAAGCTCTTTGCAAGCTGAGCCATAAGCAGCTTATGTCATTGAGAGTTGAGTTCAGATTCAGAACAATAATGTAAATAAAAGTACTACAACCGAATCGGAGTCTAACAAATCTTGCCAAACGGACTTGGATTTCGGTCAGATGTCTAACTCAGACCTGAACCTTTTACATCCCTACGTGCAATAACCAAATTACGGTAGTTTTTTTTATATGTGGGCCACCCCATATATTTACCCCTTTTTGGACGTCCATCCACTTCCCACCAGGTGGGGGACCACCCGATGTGGCCTATATGCAATATCACCAAATTTTGCTGATATTGGATATAATCTCTCTCTCTCTCTCTCTCTTAAGTAGAGAGTCATTTGGTGAAGGTTCATATTCATAGAGCCTATGTTTTCAACATAGCTGGTGAGGAGCAATATGCATGGTTGGTAATGTGGTACATAAATGGTATTTTAGAATTAATATCAGTACTGTGCTTATGTATAAATGTGTATAACAATTGTAAATGATGTCATCCCTAGAACGTGATATAGTGACAATATAGGAGACACTCAAAATATTATATGAAAAAAGGACAATGAAAATCAAAGAGCATGTCACAAATTGCAATTCTTTTTAGTACTTAGCGTGCTTGTTTTTTTCCATGGTCTTAATTACCAGGCTGTAAATTACAGGAAGCTTCTTCAACCGTCCCGTATTTGACTTATAGGCACTACCTTAGCAACTCATTAGAGAGAGAGAGAGAGAGAGAGAGAGAGAGAGAGAGAGATGGCAAAACCAGAGTTCTTTTACCATCTTTCCCTTCTCCATGACAAGATCCAACAAGTACAGGCACTAATTCATCTTCTTCAACCACACCAATCACCAACACAACAAGGATCAATTGCTTCAAAAATTGGCAGCATCATGCAGGAGGTTGTCTTAACAGCATCATCCATGATGACAATCTGTCAAAACACTAGCCTGAACCCAGCAAAGATCCAGTCTGCTCCAAGGCTAGCTGAAGGGTTCCCTGTGGGACCAGTCCATGCTAGGGGCCCGAGTGAGGTTGGTGAATCCCTTGAAGGTGAGGACTGGGTCATGATGGAGGATGGTGTTCATTTAGATAGTTACTCAAATGGGTTGAGCTTTGATATCTTCAGTGATCTTCCCCAAGTGAACCATGGAGATAGTTCTGGTTTGAGATTCAATGGTGACACATCTTCTTGTGAAATTATTGAAGTGAGTCCTGCTGACCTCTTGGCTGAGTTCACTCACTACTGCCATATATGTGGGAAAGGGTTCAAGAGGGGGGCCAATCTAAGAATGCATATGAGGGCTCATGGGGATGAATACAAGACCAATGCTGCACTTGTGAGGCCTAAGGGCAACACCAATGGTTTGGATAAGGGGCAAGGTCTAGAGGTGCCTAGAAAGTACTCTTGCCCACATGAAGGGTGCAGGTGGAACAAGAACCATGCCAAATTCCAGCCCTTGAAATCAATGATATGTGCGAAGAACCATTACAAGAGAAGCCACTGCCCTAAAGTGTATGTCTGCAAGAGGTGCAACTATAAGAAGTTTTCAGTGCTGTCAGACCTAAGAACACATGAGAAACACTGTGGGGATCTCAAGTGGCAGTGCTCCTGTGGGACAAGCTTCTCTAGAAAGGACAAGCTTCTAGGTCATGTTTCCTTGTTCAAGGGTCACACACCCTTTGTGAGGTGCTCAACTTTTGGAAGGAAAGCCTGAAAACAAGGTAGTAAGTGGTCATCTGAACTTCTTGTATATTAGTTGCGGATTGGTTCTCCTATAATCAAGTGAAAACAATAAATTGAATATGATGATGTAAGTTTTAGAATATCATTAGCTTAACAAAACAAAAGGGTTGCCTTTGTAACCTTGTATCTCTGACTATAGATGTGGCTATGTCAATAACATGGAGAGTTTGTAGTTGATATACTTTTTTTTTTGGACAAATGTAGTCGATATACATGGCGCCAGAAATAACAAAAAAAATTAAATCGTTATAAACATGGTGCTTGAAATCAATTCATGTTTGTTTCCATGTATGCACTGATTCATGAATCAATATATAAAACTAATAAGATCAGAGGTTTCATGAGATTAGCAGTACACCAATAATTTTGTTTTACATGATAAATTTCAACTTTCATTGTGAGAAAAAGCCAAAGACTATGATCTTTTGCATAAGATCAATTCATGTACTTATGGGTGTTTCATTTGTGAATAATTAAGAAACATGGAAATTAGGATATTCACAAGGATTACTGAACTTATAAACTCACTAGATCGATCAATTATAAACCTCCTTTTGCTAATAAGTTCAACGCAATATGTTAAACAAATCAATTTCTTTGAAACCAATTGATTGGATGATGGAATGGTTAGAACATATCAGTTCGTAACAAAGTATATTGTCCCATCATAGTTTCACAGGTGAGAGGTTCCTTCACTTGCCAATAGAGAAGTCAATGGATCGGATTTTATCCAATATTTGACCAAGTTTGATTCCATTTAGTTGCATTTGGTAAGCCAAAACCATATCTGGGTTTCACTTTTTGCTGCCGAATCTAATGAATATTTGAATTTGATGAATATCCGAATCCAAATTCTAATCCATTTAGTCAACATCGGATTAGTCAGATTTGGAATTGGCCACATCCTATCCGAATCCAAACCATTTACATCCCTACTTTTCAATAACAAAAATATTGACAGATTGAGGCCTACTCTTTGCTAATTCTCATGAACATGCATACATATCCCCACGATCTCTTTCTTAGATATGTTACTTGGAGAAGCCAGGTTAGGTGATCTAGCAGCACTGGATAGACGTCCCATGCTTAAGATAGCATTCCAATACATGCACTGTCATGTTTTCGTAAGACACATAGACTCTCCCTATCAGCTATGCTCGAAGTTACAGCTTGCATAGCGCACAGTAATCAGGAAGACCCTCACTTCTTGCAGAAGTGTTTTGCTTTTGTGCACCATGATCCAGATTCCAGGATCAGTTTCTCATCCCACAACAGATTATCTTTATCTACACTGTGATTCATATTCTATGTAGACTGGCTAATTTGGGCCAGGCTGAGGGCCCTCAGCCATTGCCAGCATAGAAAGCCTAGGCAGCCGGTGGCCAGCATATATACCACGCTACTGAATCAAATAGATGAGTAACTGGATGCCCTGCCTGCATCAAATTCTTTGAGCAACTCGGTTTAGGTCAAGGTAGTGTTCAGGGGAAAACGCTTCATAAGTGTTCGCCCCTTTTAATAGGGGGCAGTACGCTGGGGCCCCCTTTTTAATAGGGATAAACACTGCGTAGCTCTCCCTGGCTGGGCAAAACCTGGGGATGAGCCACCTTGTGGGTAGGGTGGTTCCCCTTATTAATAGGGGTAAACACTGCGTAGCTCTCCCTGGCTGGGCAAAACCAGGGGATGAGCCACCTTGTGGGTAGGCTGGCCCCCCTTTTTAATAGGGGTAAACACTGCGTAGCTCTCCCTGGCTGGGCAAAACCAGGGGATGAGCCACCTTGTGGGTAGGGTGGGTATGTGCCCACTCTTACCCAGAAAAATCCCCTAAGGGTTAATAGGTCAAAGTGGGCGCCAGTACCCACCTGACCCAGTGCGCAGGTAGCCAGTGCCCACCTTGACCAGGAGTGCAAGTGGGCAGTGCCCCGGGGCAGGCACAACTTGTGCGATTGGTAAATTTTTTCTGTTTTTTTTTGTTTTCTACTTGATTAATGCTGCATTTACTTGCTGATTCTCTGTTTACGTGGTTCATAAAATTTTATGTTTTTCGGTTTTCTACTTGATCATGCTGCCTGCAATTACTTGTTGATTCTTGGTTCATTTCACGATGCTATTGCTAAAATTTTACATTTTTTTGATTTTCTACTCGATTATGTTGCATTTACTTGTTGATTCTCTGTTTCTTCAATTTACGATGTGATTGGTAACATTTTACTTTTTTCGTGTTTTCTACTTGATTATGCTGCACTTGCTTTTTCTCTGTTTTTGTAGTTACATTTTACATGCAATTTGTATAATTTTTATATTTTTCTGTTTTTTTACTTGATTATACTGCATTTATGCGCTTCTCATATGTTCCTGTGGTTCATTTACCATTCAATTTGGTAAAATTTTATATTTTATGGATTTCTACTTGGTTATATTGTTTTCTGTTTTTGAGGTCTTTTTGCGATACAATCAGTGAAATTCTGTGTTTTCAGTTTTTGTTTGAATATGTTGCATATTCTTTTTTTATGATTTCTTTTTGGACCTATAAGTATCTGAAAGTTGAGGGAGAGTTCTCTTTTTACCTTTTTTTTGCCATTTTTTACTAATCCTATTAGAATATTAGTGATTTTTTAATAATATAAATATTTAGTTTATAATTTTAAGGTTTTAGGTATTTTTTTCTTCTAATTACCATTAGACATGAATTCATAAATATTGTGTGATTTGATTTCAGTTAAAATATTTAAGTTTTTTTTATCAACTAGCATAAGTGAATAATTTAATATGTTTTGTAGAACATAGGGTTATGATTTGATTTTTTGAAACCTATTGTCAATAATTTGATTTTCTTTTACTTTGTATTTGAGCCCGCCTTAGTTCCCCCCCCCCCCCCCCCCCCAAAAAAAAAACACACACACACACACATTATAATGAGAGAAGATCAAGTGATATGAAACTCCTTACCTTCCACAATGTATACAAGGACCATGAGGTCCTTGTGGGATGAAGCAATAGACGGTGAAGATGTCAAATCAGTTTACAGATCACCTGATCTGCTCTCCCTTATAATGTGTTCTGCCTGGAACACTGGATCTCCTTTCATTTAGGACGCTTTAAACAAGTATAGGGCCATACTTAGTGCGGTCCTAACCTTTTGTTTTTCCACAATAAGTGCTTGCCCTTGGGCTGATGTTTGATCCAGTGAGTACTTTTGCAAAGATCACTGAATCTGCTCCCTTGAGGCTCGAACTTGAAAAAAAGATTTGGTGCAATCACATTGTACATTTCAAATATGCCACTGCACTTGAGCACCCACCATATGCTGTTGAGCCCCACAGCTGACAGGCTGCATGGGAAGGAAGAAGGGTGCTCCAGTGCAGCAGTACATCAAAAATGTACAATGTGATTGCACCTGATCCGGCCTCCTCAAACCTGTGTCTCCATGCTGACAGCTTGAGCACTTGCTATTGCACCAAGCAATGGCCCTCATTGAAATCAATATGAAGCAGAGTTGTTTTTGAAAATTGTTTTTTTTTCGGGATTTTCTCATGTGGAAGCACATCAAAGAGTGGCCGCTTAGAGCTTTTTCAAATGATATCAACCCGATAATCAGATCATTTGTTCATAAGTGAGTTCTTTTTGCATTGAATTATCGATATGTAAAGTTTAGCTTAAGATAAAGCCTTTTGCTTTACATGCATGTGTGTTGGCTAATATTTTTCCATATTTGGACAATTAGCTGATAATGATGCAAGAATGTGCGATGTGTATGGGTTGCAAAGAATTCCAAGAAGTTTTTTTTTTTTTAATAGATGGATAAAAACTCTCACTCACCAAGGATGTAGAACCCTACTTCTTCTTTACCCACCAGTTGGAAGCACACCCAGCTTCAGTATCATGGCAAGAAATATGCTGACATGTGATGCCTCATGAACTTGGTGATGTTCGAAATGAATGGCACCCCATGGGCTTCCCAAGGCGTAATGAATCACAAGCACAAGTTGCAATAAGGATTTGAAACATAGTTGTATTATGCAGAGTTATTGGAAGTGCCATAGGGAGTGGGGAAACTTTCTTCTTTTTTATTTTTTTGTATTTTATTTTTATTTTTATTTTTATTTTTGCTTTTTCCTCGCTTCTTAGATCACTTCTGGTTCGCTTTCGAGACGATTCTTAATTCGCTTCTAAGTCATCCCACGCTTTTGATTTCCTAAAATTTTGAAAGTGTCTCGCTTTCTGCTCTTCGCTCTTGCTTCCTCGACTGACAACTGGTATTATGTAGGTCTAGCTTATTTCTATTGAAACCATTGGCAGGCTTTTCTCACTTCCATTGAGGCGGTCAAAGGTCATTTTTTCTTTAATATATACTTGATTTTTATACATTTTATATCAATTTCATAGTTGAGACTTGAGAAACACAATAATATCATGCTCATAGTTGCATATACTTTTCACAAATTATTGAAAGAGGCAGCCTTTGGGTTATTGACCATATTAGCTTTGTTCTATGTTTTTTCTTGATTTGGTTATTGTTTTTAAACATTTTGTTTTCAATAATTTGCTTTTGCATAATACATGGAAAAAATTGTGGTATTTTTTGTTTTTTAATGTTTTTTCTTTTCTTAGCATTTTTTTATTACAACATATATGATGTCATTATTCTCATAACATAAATGATATCTAATTTTCAGAAACGATCATCAATTTTGTTAGAAACTTATACCATCATCAAGAAACCCCCCTACTAAAACCTTGTATCATTGTCTACTGAAAACTCATACCAAAATTTTTATATACATGTTTCAATGAAAAGAGTACATCAAACTTTTAAGGGCCTTACCCGTATTGGTTTCCCATACCTGTCTCTCGCAACTATGATGTGAAACACATGGCAGGTGCTGCATACTTGGTTACTTCATTGCCACTAGAAATTAAGGGAATAAAAATTACCCAATGATCCATGTACCCAAACACGGGACAAGAGTAAGGGTGGCCATCGGGCTGGCCCAAATAGGGCACGAGAGGTCCAACTTGAACTTAGGCCGGACATAACCATAGCCCAACTATTATCGGGCATGGCCCTAGCCATGCTCAGGCTATCTGGCTCATGCGGGGCCAAAATCATTCCTTTTTTGAATGGGTCCGATCCTCTTGAAGGCTAGATTAATATTCAGGTCAGGCTGAGCATGATTACTAGTCGGGTCTGCAATGTGCAGCCAGATCCAACTCATGTCGGCCCGAATGAAACTAAGGGGCTGTTTGGAAGCAAGAAAATTTCTCATAGGAACACAAATTATTTTTTATGGAAAGATTTGATATGATAACTTTTCCAAATAAAAGGCTTTTGCTTGTTTGTATAACATGAGAAAGACATAAAAATGTGTGAGAGAGAGAGACCTGAAAATGGTGATGGGTGGGAGGAAGATGAAGATGGAGGAAGCTCTTCTTTTTTTGTTTAAGAAGAAAACCGGCATTAGGCAGACCCCTACCAGTTATACAATCATGCCATGGGGATTCAAACTTGCAATGCCCCAACACAAGGTGACGTGCACTAACTGCTCCTGCCAAAGCCAAACAAGTGGAGCTGGTTGGTGGAGGAAGCTCTTCTTGTGGCAGCCCAAGATGTGTTGTGGATGAATGGTTGTTGCCAAGAGAATTTTTAATGTGGTGAAAGGACTTTTTTTTATAAAAAATTAAATTAAAAAAAAACTTTCCTTTCAAAAATTTCTCTTGCTTGGAACAGTTGGAAAATTTGTCATTTTTTTTTCCTACTTGCAATTTTCCTACCATTTTCTTGCTTCACAAACACCAGCTTCCCCGCAAATGAAGGGAGGGGGAAAACATTGAAAATGACCCTCTTTCTGTGGAGAAAGAGAGGGCAGCATTTGTGTTGCCATGGTGGGCCTGCAAAAATACAATGGTTTTCATTTATTTTCGCGAAAACATGACGGTTTCTCCGGCCGGCAAACACATGTGATGCAGAACCCATTTACAAGAGAACACAGATCCCATCATTTAAAATAAGATGAATTTCATTATACATTCAATCCTAACCATCGAACCGAACCATCTAGCTGTTGATTGGATGTCCACAAGGCAAAACTCACCAAAATGGGCTGAGAGAGTGTTCATAGAATTTCACACCATAGACACTGAAACAGAGTCACGGTTAACGGGCACTACTCACTCGTACTGGGGCATCCAGCCACAGTGGTGGTTTCTTCCTGTTATCTAAGAAAAAAAGTCATATTCATATTTTCCACCAAAATCTTTTTCTAAATACTTCAGTCATTTTAAAGTAACAGGGAACTTCATCAGGATGATAATTTTTTTTCTTTTTGATGAAGGAAAACCCTGACCGAGAACCAAGTCACTTAACAGACCCGCCTCCTGCTAGGTAAAACTCCGAGTTGAAGACATAGCCCC
The DNA here is from genome assembly GCF_984573655.1 of Nuphar pumila. Classification (NCBI taxonomy): domain Eukaryota; kingdom Viridiplantae; phylum Streptophyta; class Magnoliopsida; order Nymphaeales; family Nymphaeaceae; genus Nuphar; species Nuphar pumila. Next base: position 6,386,888 of record NC_143257.1, on the reverse strand, counting down.
AACCGCGCTCCATCAGGATGATAATTAAAAGGAGATTATTGATAATAATAGCAATGATGTCAATGCTTATAAACGGTAGTAAAATAGCACGGATGCTGGTATTGAATGACAAGTGAATGGAGATAAAGATGGTGATGGTGATAAAAATGTGATGCTTATGCACCAGAGTTAGGTTTCCCTACCAACTTCTCTGTTGCAACAGAGAAAATTACATAACACGTTTCTTCCTAGAGCTTTCCTACTCTTCCTTTGTTGAATGAGAGGCTGATACTTTTCACAGTACACTTCCCTTTGCGTGCAGGTGTGCACAGGTTTATCTGAGTACAGAGTACATTCAGAATTTCACCAATTATTTTTTTAGTTCTTTTAAAATTCTGACCACATGCTCTACATGATAGAAAATTAGTAAGGACCAAACTTTTGAATCATTCAAGTATGATACACGAGCATGCATTTTTAAAGGTTGAAAAACCATCATCTTCATCATCAAACCTTTTATTTTTGACAGAGAAAGCTGTGGTTAGGATACAACTAAACCATTGGGCTTGCTACGTCCAACACAAGGTGACTTGCACTAACTACTACTGCCAAACAAGCGGAGCCCCTGTTGGTCATCAACATCAAACCTTATCTCAACTACATGAGATTGGTTTTACCAGTCATTTTTCTTCATTCTAATTTATTTAACCCTAAGACTTTAGCCACTTTATAATCTTTCATGTCACCTCTAAATGCCTCTTTCCAAGTCTTTGATTGGTTTCACTATTTTCATATCTCCTACTTATATACCATGTAAACTTTTCTCGTAGACTCCTTGAGAAGTCGTTGTGCAAACCATTTTAAGGGTTGAAAAATCCATGACTCACAATTTTTAAATTGCAAACATTATAAAATTATTTTTCATCAAATAAATACAACCCAAGGATCGGTTTCTAGCAAATAAAACATGTTGAACACATCCATACACAGAAACGCCAAAAACAGTCAAACACCGGGTGCACACGAAGCATGCACACCTCAACTATGCATACCCACCCCTTTTTCAATATATATATATATATATATATATATATATATATATATATATATATATATATATATATATATATATATATATATATATAAAATTGGGTATGTGCTTAATGATAAGTGCTAAATGGTTTTTTAGCTATTTGTATTTTTTTGCAGTTTCAACCCTATAAATGTATTGGGCATGGTCAATTTACGAGGAATTCACACATGAATCATGTGTTTTCGATGAAAAAAATGATATTTGGAGCCTCAAAAACTTATAAAGATTTTGCACTATTGATTTTTTGAACCTTATAAAAACTCACCCATATGTCCGAATCTAACACTTCAAGAGCTGATCCCTATAAAATCAAGTACATAGATCACATTTGTATGGTCAAAATTTAAAAATAATACAAAAAAAACCCTGAAAAACTCATTTAAGCATGTATCATTAAGTATATTTCATTAAACACCTCTCTCTCTCTCTCTCTATATATATATATATATATATATATATTGTGATGTGTCAAACGAAGGTCACTCACGTTGAGCATTCATCGCACAGTATAATGAACACTCAACATCTTTTTTGCACAAAAAGACTTTTATTGAAGCTAAAATAACACCAGTAAAAGTCTACAAGTGTCCGCTTAGACTTTTACTGGCGCTACCAACCATGCAAAAAGTGTTCACTTAGGTTTGTTGTGCAAAAAAGACGTTGAGTTGAACGACCAATCACCCCGCGTGATGGACACTCAGCGTGAGTGACCTTAGTTTGAGCACCTAACGAGTGTGCAACTACCAATTTTTGTATATATATATATATATATATATATATATATATATATATATATATATATATATATATATATATATATATATATATATATATATATATATATATATATATATATATATTAGAAAATAGCCCATCTTTATGACCCGATGGAGTTGGAACCAAAGAACAATTGTAGTATTACGAATTGGGTCACCCGGTTTCCATCGGTTGGTTACCAAGGTCCTCCCTGACTTGAGGTGTCAACAGTCAGGTTTACCTGGACCCAACTTGGGTATGGTGATAAATAAGACCTGATTAAGACCTAGGTCTGGACCCGAAGGTCCCATTAATACATGGATCTAGGTATAGTTTGTGAAATTTTATTCCAGACCTAAGCATGACCCGAGTTCCGATTACGATCAGCAAATTTTCAATGTAAATATATATATTATTTGATCGGGTATTGTCTGGGTCTGGGTATGGTTTCTGTTATAGTGGACCTGATTAGACTCAGGTCCGGACCCAGTACCATACCCAAAAATTGGGTCCAAGTCTGGTTCCACCTGTATCCGACCCGACCGGTTGACACCCCTACCTGCAGCTCTCAAGGCACCTTTACGAGTAACGATTCTGTTCTTCCGATTGCACCGATATCAAGAATAAGCCAACGAGTTTGAAAATTTTAAAAGTTTTCAAAATTAAAAAAAATGAAAACACTTGCCCAAGAAATTGATAAGAGTGAAGTTCGTTTTGGACAAATTATTATCTCTGTATCTGTCACTTGTCAGAGATGTTTGGATTTCTCAAAACAACGTGAACTTGACCCCATGTTTGATGTAAAAGATCTTCCTTCAAGTTCTGCATGCGACTTTCACCAAATACAGTTTACCAATTACCACAGAATTCTAAAAAAATTCTTACTACAAGCTTTCCATAGAATTTTAAATGTGCTTATGAGATTGAGTATGGAATTTTGTCATTTAATTGAGTACCAACTCCTTTTTTCAGCTAGAATTGAAAATCCTGCATTTTACATGCTCATATGATCGAGTTCTTAGGTTTCTGAAATAGTATAAAAGCAAGAGTTTGGCTTAAAAGAACAAATGTACTTCCTCCGTCCACAAACTTGCAATGAAATTTTGGCATCTTTCCCAAACAATTTCATTCCCTTCCCTTATATATATATATATATATATATATATATATATATATATATATATATATATATATATATAGAGAGAGAGAGAGAGAGAGAGAGAGAGAGAGTTCCCTAGGTACCTACTCCCACTTAATTGAAGCTGTAGGTGCGCCTAGAGCACTCTAGCATGATTCTCTCTCCCTCTCTCTCTCTCTCTATATATATATATATATATATATATATATATAGAAAGAGAGAGAAACCTATAAAATGGGTACGGTGCTAAATGAAACATGTTATTAGATTTTTAGTATTTTTTGAAAGTCTGACGGTACAAATGTGAACTATATGCTTGTTTTTATATGAATCAGTTCTTAGATCATTTTATTTTGATGCATGGATAGGTTTTTATAAGGTTTTAAAAATCAATGGCCTACAATATTCATAATTTTTTGATGCTCCAAATACTATTTTTTCATCCAAAATGCATGATTTAAGTATCGATTTCTAGTAAATCAATCATGCTGAACACATCTATGGGATTAGCATTTCGAAAAAACAACTGAAATCCAATATCATGTTTCATTTAGCAAGGTGCCATTTTGTAGGTTTTTATTTTCTTTTATATATATGGGTAATTGGAATATGTAAACCAGACAAATATGTAAATTAGTACCCACCCAGATTTTTATAGTTTTTTTTTTCTAAAATTTCATCGTATGGATGCAATCTAAATGCATGGTTTTATAGAAACAAACTCTTAAATCATCTGATTACTTTGTATAAAAAAGATTTTTTAAGGCTTGAAAATCAATGGCTCAAAATTTTTATAAATATTCAAGTATATAAAATAACATTTCTTGGTCCGATTATGATGATCCAATAGTCGATTCCAAGTAAATGGACTACACTTAATGCATATGAGAGTAAGATTTGCAAAAAACACTATGAAAATCTTGGTTCATACTAGTTTACATAATTGACTGGTTTACATATTCTCTCTCTCTCTCTCTCTCTCTCTATATATATATATATATATATATATATATATATATATATATGAAAAGTGAACAAATTAGGCACTATTTTTTCATTTTGCTCCAGTGTTTGAAGTGTTTTATGATAGATATGAACGGTTAGATGTGTTTAGCATGCTCAATTTAGTGAGAATCAACTCTTCAATCATATTTTTTGGACGAAAAAATGTATTTTTATGAGCTGAAAAAATGGATACCCTCATAGCCATTGATCTTAGAACACCAAAAAAACCTGTATACAACTCAGATTCCAGTGATCCAAAAGTTGCTTCTCACTAAAGAGAACCTATAGACCACATCTATGGTGTTAGATGTGAGAAAAAAATACCAAAAAGCTACGATTTTGAAAGGGCAAAACGAGAACATGGGCAGAACCATCACATTACTCTCTTTATATATATGTGTGTGTGTGTGAAGTAGTAGCTGCCTAACACTTTTTTAACCTACCACCAACAAATTGAGATTTTTGAGTTGTTTTTTGCAAATCAGACCGCTGTGTTTGGCATGATCAATTTGCTATTAAATGACATTTAGATCATGTTTTTCCAAAAAAGTTTTTTTAAGCATTCAATATTTTTAAAAATTGTAAATTGTTGATTTTTAAATCTTATAAAAACCTAACTGCATGTGGAATAGAATGATTCAAGAGTAGATTTCTATAAAATCAAGCATATAGATCATATTTGTATGGTTAGATTATAGGAAAAAATGAAAAAAAATTCTTTCAAAGTAAGCTCAAAAAGTGTTAGGCAGCTACTACTTACTATCATAGTGACAAATATAGCGAGATTTATGAAAATCTCACGATAATATCACGAGAAATTGTCTGAAAGTTTAAAACGGCAAATTCTCTCGAGATTTTCAAAATGTTGCGAAATTTATGAAAAAACATAAATATCACAATTTAAACGCGATATTTACGTTTTAAATGGCTATTTATCACAAAAAAAAATCACTTATTTTTATTTTTAAATATTTTTTATTACTATTTTCTTATAAAAGATAATTTTTATATTTTAATTAAAAAATTTTTTTCCGAGATTTTGCTAGAAAAAACACAAGATTTATGAAATTTTTTCAATTTTTGCAAGTTTTTGAAAAATGAGAAATTGCCGATAAAATTGTTTGTCACTATGCTTACTATATATATATATATATATAATCACTAGAAGGTGTAAATTGAAAATATGAGAACAAATTGTGAACCGCTATTTTTATGGATTTTTTTTTCTTTTATCTTGAATCTAAACATACAAATGTGATCTACATTGTTGAATTTATAATAACCCGCTCTTGAATCGTCCTATTTTGATGCATAATCATGATTTTGTAAGGTTTTAAAATCAATGGCTCATAATCTTCATAAATATTCAAGTATTCAAAAATCACATTTTTTTCATTGAAAATACATGATCCAATAGTTGATTCCTAACAAATTCACAATGACAAGCACATCCACAGGGTTGGATTTGCAAAAAAAAGTGCTGGAAATGCCTATATTTCATGTTCTCATATTCTAGTTACTTGACAAGAGAGAGAGAATTCACCATGAAGCACATAGAAATAAGTAACAACTTTCAAAGATGCCTAAATGTGGGAACCGTGGCATACGTACAAATCCAAACTGGAGCCTGCTAGAAGATTACCAAAGTGGCCCCGGAAAAACCAAAGTATCATCTTAGACTTTTTCAACATCTCAAGTACATGTTACACCTTCACATCAATAACATTTCACCTTGCCGCAGGCAAAGCAAGAAAATGCTGACTTGAAAAACACTAATTCACGAAGCAGATGCTGTTAAAATAGAAAAAAGCATCTAAGCCTGAAATTCTCATATAGTTGGAACAAAGTGAATTATAATTTCCAACAATCTTACATGACTGAAGTAAAATAAGAGTTGAACTGACAGTGAACACCGTCAAAGAGAAACAGATCAGTGCAAATTTCTAAAGCAAAAATTACATATTTTACTGCTGCTGGCTTCTTTATATCACTAAACATGATCAGTCAACAAAAAGACTTTCTCTTGAACATTGAACTTGTTATTACAAGATTCATTAAAGAATTAAAAGAATAAAACATATAAGCATCATATGCTGCAAAAAAAATACAAGGGGGAGAACTAGACAACCATAAATTATATCCTTGAAGAAGGGTATACATGAATAGAGGCATGAAACAAATGATAATCCATCACTGAGAAATTATAAGTTTGTCGGATGAATCTGTCAATGGTGTGTTGAGTGCACAAAACTGAAAGCTCCCCATATGTTGTAATCATGCTAAAGATTCAAGCCCAAGATTTTGTTTGGAAGAAAGTTGTAATAGATCATCAAGCATCAACTAGAATTCATGATCGATCACTTTGCTCATTTTTCAAAGAATTTTTGGTTGCTTCAGCAGATGACTCACTCGACTGTCCTTCATTTTTGGGCTTAGAGAAGAACGGATCCCACTGATGTGGTTCGACAGCTCCCCCATCCAACAAAGCATATTTCCAACTGATCTCCTCCACATAACTGCCATAATCATCCTGGCCCAAAATGATATCTTGCCTCAGTTGTGTGACTATTTTGATTACTGCTTCAACAACCACATCGAACGCATCATGCAAAGTTTCTAATCTCGACCGAGGGTCTGCGTAAATCAGCCTAGGTATCAGACTTATGACCTGCTCTCATGATCTTCACCTCCTCTGGAGATATTTGAAGCAACCTTTCCTCAACGCTAGCATTCCTTTTCCTAACATTATCTTCTGGGATGAATACTGAGTAACCTATGTCACATGGGTGTGGGTGCGGGTGCGACACGGGTGCGGCGCAATTTTAAAATTTTTGGACACGGGGACTCTGCTATATATATATATATTATTTTTTTTAAAAGTGCACAGACACAACACAGTCTGTGACTGTGACTGTGATTGTGCACAGTCACAATTATTATTATTATTTTTTAAAAAAGTGCATAAACACAACACAGTCTGTGACTGTGTCTGTGAACAATCACAGTCCGTGACTGCAGCACAGTGCACTGTGCACAGCACTGTGCACTGTGACTCTTTTTTTATATATATATTTTTAAATAAAAATATAATTTTTTTATTTTTTTAGGGACAAATGAACATTTTTGGACTCGGTCAAAGTTGAACGAGTCCAAAATGTGGATGGACTCGACCTCGACTCATTGACCGAGTCTGACTCGACGTTGACCGAGTCCAGGCCGAGTCCGAAGCCGCAACCCGTGTCCGCACCCGTGTCGGGGCATGTCGACTCGGGTGCAGCACCTCCCTAGCCGAGTCCGTGTGACTTAGGCCTTGACAAATGCCATGTATATTGTGTGTAAGTTGAACCAGGATGGAAGAAAACAAGGATACAACCAGCCAACATCGCACCGAAAGCCGACCTCCGGGTGTAGGAATCGCCCTGGGGCTGCAAGCAAAATAGAGAACTCTGAAACATCTGCATAATGCTACTTGGGGAATGACACTTGCTCTCCCGAAATCGCACTCCAAGAGCTTGCGCACTTTGGATCGCTTGCATTGATCAATGTGTTGACGAATTCTGTAAAACACATGCATGAAGCATACCTAAATTCGCCATGGTTCGCAATTGCGTGTAGAAAACTCGGCGTTCTCCTCAGCCGGATGACACCCACGATGAGTCCAAACCAAAAAGTCATCGGTGAGCAGGACACTGAACCCAATGGAGATTTACATAGGCTAGGCTAAGGCAATGCAATGGCTTCTCATCATCCATTGCATCCTACCTACACTATATTTATAGTGGAGAAAGGGGAGGTTGTACATTGAATGTGGACACTCCACATTCACGTAACCCCCCTTCATGGCATTAACTGCCCTCTATCCACCATTACACCCACTACCCTAGTACCTTTTAATGTCAAACCGGGTCACCGAATGGGTTGGACCTAATCCAAATGTCCAACATTCTCCCACTTGACCCATTGACACTAAAAGTGCACTAAATCGAGGTTATACTATTATCTCGATTTAATTCTTTATGTGGGTTCACATGCTACCCTTTATCACAAGGATGAATCAAATGAGTCATGAAGACAAACATTCTTTTATGAAATGTCATATTCCCATGTACTACACTACAATTCACCTTCAGTGCTTAAGCTTGTTGACATTATCTTTATGAATAGGTCGGTCTCTTACCTACTCTATTGGTCCTTTAATATTGTTATTCTGCTATTCTCTCTAACCCATATGAGAGATTCTTTATGCAAAATCAACAATAACACAAAACCTTAGAGAATAAAAATTATAAACACAAATGTGATCACATAATGTATTGTCATACATCAGAAGGAATAAAAAAAAATACATTCCCTTTACATGTTGGGATTACAATCCCAATGCTAGCACTTTAGTAAGAGGATCCAAAGTCATTTTCTTCATCTCAATTGTATAAATACATACCAGATGATTCTCAGTTCTTTCATTAACAACATAATATTTTAACTCTATGTGTCAACACGAGATTGAGCACTTATTGTTATTTGAAAAAGAATACGACTGCTTCAAAAAGATCTTTAGTGGTCTCTCAATAGAGTCCACAATCCCAAGATCCATAATGAAACTTTTTATCCAAACGTCCTGAGATAAATTCTCGTATAAAATCAATAATTTCTATCCCAATGAATTTCAGAAATTCCTTCACCATCCTGTAGTGAGAAATAACACCTCGAATATTCTAAGTCACTCACAATTGCAAAAGCAATAGGCTAAGATATTCAAATACTCTTACTTCTCATAGACATCATTTTGAGTGCTCTCACTTCTCATAGACAACCTTCAAAACAGTTATTCTATTCTCCGTATGAGTGAGAGATAAATCGCTCTATACGAGATGTATATTGAAAAGGTAAATATGAGACCCCTTATTATTTACCTTTTCTGAGACAAGTATAGTTGAGCCATTATCGGTCTACTTTGGTGAAAACGACAATGCTCATAGTTGCTCCGTCTCTTCAATTCTCAAGGAATTGACTTTAGTTGGTGAAACTAGCAGATCATGTATCTAAAGGCAATTCAACACTATATCTTTGGGTACAAACATGCTTTATGGGCTAGAATACACATCTACTATCACACCCTGTGTAAATTTGGAACACAACGACCAACCTTTGGGTAGAATTGATGTTTCATAAATTCACACACAATCATAATAATGAATCTTAATATAGTCTAAAGAATCCTTAATCAACACGACGCAGATCACTTTGGTGATTACATGAACCGGTCAATCAAGATCTTTTACCGAAAACCTGTTCGTATTATAGAGCACGCCCATGCACACATTTTAATGGATGTATATTCATGATATAATACAAGTTCATGCTTCAGCTAATATACATAAACTAACTGTCATGAATTCAGTTACAATTCATGCTTAAAACCATCATGCATAACTTAACCAACACAAAATACATAAATTTACATGCATAAGTCTTGCATTATTTAAAATAAATTCTTTATAATGCATGAAAAATAACAAAAGCATGCTCATATAGGTAAAACTCAGGGTTCTCTAATAGGAACCAGTCTGAAAACACTCTGACCCGGTCTGAAACGACCCTAAAGCAGTTCTGAACCTTATGAACTGGTACCAAATATGAACAAAAGTTCATAAAACCCTATAACCGTATGCCAAAATCCTTGTATCTTTATAGATTATTGAAAACAGGGTCTTAGCATCTCAAAATCGGTGAAAAACTGGAAGGAACCAGTCAAAAATGGGTCTCAACCGGTTCTGGAAGGGGCCGGATCAGGTTCCTGATCCGGTTCAGGCCAAACAATACTTGGATCCGATCGGATCCTAATAGGATCCGTGTCTCACCTGACCCATACTTGATACGGGTCGGACCCGGTCTGAACAGGACCCGGGTTAGACCCGGCCTGAACTGGACCTGGGTTAGACCCGACCCAAAATGGTCCCGGATCGGACCCGACTCATAATGGACCGGGTTGGACCCGGTCCTAAATGGACCTTGGCCCAACCCGATCCGAGAGGGACCCAAATCTTTCTAGATCAGACCCAGAACCATTATCGGTCTGGATTCAATCCAAGAATAAATGGCAGACCCGATCCACCCAAATGGGTTTGGATCAGGCTTGTCACCGGGTCACCTAACCGGACCCGATCTGGTACCCCTGTTAAAACGAAACAGAAAACCCAAGGGTTTTCTGTTTGCGGTTTTTTGAGAAACTGAAAGGGTTTCTCCTCTGGTCGCTGGAGCCGGTGCCCAGCCGACGACGATCACCTCCCCCGACGAGGCACCTTCGGCGATGCATCAACTGCGACGCAACCTCGGCGATACCCCAGCGACAGGTAAGGTTTACAATTATTTTTTTGTTGTCGCCGGAGCAGCTAGTGAATTAGCAATGCCATCGAGCTGCCTGTGGCACCGACAAGGTCCTCGTTGCCCCTGCAGCTCTCCGACAAAAGCCTATTGACCAAAACCCCCAACCTGACGACTGACGAGTTTTGGTGAAAAGGGGTTTTTAACCCCCCTTTTTTTTGGCAAGCAGCACAAGAGGTATGGGGTTTGCCGCACTCCGTCGGCAATCTAGTGGTCCGGCAAAAACCCCCTTTCCTCCGGCGACATCTCACGACGATCTTGGTGCCGACAAAGTTTTCCTGCTACCCAACAACGCATATTTAACTCTCGAAGCCCTGTTGGGAAAGTTGTTGCCTGAGCCAACGACTGTCGAGACAGGTCGCCCCACAGTGACAATTTTCGTACTTAGGCAACCGTCGTCGCCCCACGACGACGGACGGTCACTGACGAAAAGGCTCTGTCGCCGGTGAAGACTGTCGCCCCACGACGACAGTCTGTCTAAAAGAAGGGCGTCTGCTCAGAGCGACAGTCGTCAGCGACTATGTTTTTGAATACAGATGAGTTAGACAGGCTAAATCTGTTATAGTCGTCGGTCGCCTGACAACAACAATAGTCACAAAAATGCCGAAAAGGCCCTACGCGGCCACGCACAGCAGAATGTGTGGACCATGGGCCCATAACTCAGTGATGATGAATTCTGTAAAACAAATGCAGGAAGCATACCTAAATTCGCCATGGTTCACAACTGCATGTAGGGAACTCAGCGTTCTCCTCAGCCGGACGACACCCACGATGAGTCCAAGACAAAAAGTTGTCAGTGAACAGGACCCTGAACCCAATGGAGATTTATGTAGGCTATGATAAGGCAATGCAATGGCTTCTCATCATCCATTGCAGCCTGCCTACACTATGTATATAGTGGAGGAAGGGGAGGTTGTACAGTGAATGTGGACACTCCACATTCACGTAACCCCCCTTCATGGCATTAACTACCCTCTATCCACCATTACACCCACTACCCCACTACCTTTTAATGTCAAACCGGGTCACCCAATGGGTTGGATCTGATCCAAATGTCCAACACAATGATCTGCGCTCTAATGGACTTGGGATTACCAGAACGAGGCACCCCAACGAATGAAAACAACCACATCCTGTCCAATTTCCTCATCCTATCTTGCCACAGGAAGACATCAACATCCTTTGCCGGATGGAAGTAAGTGGGGTATGGGATTCCAAAATCATTCTGATTCCAAGGGCTTGATTCTACAACAAGCAACGACATGTTCTTCACAGTAGGCAAGAACAAAAGCTTGTTACCCCAATCAGAATCTGTATCTGTTAGCCTCTTAAAGTCCCATGTTGTCCTACCCACGACGAGGAAATGATCCCTACCACCCATCAAGCTCCACTCTGGCCTCTTCCCCAACTAATCTACCAGTGCCAACGATGTCACATACCTAACTGATATGTTATAACCCCACAAATAGCGGGCAATAATGACTATGGCATAAAACAGAATGAAAACAACAGCTGCCAATGAAGAATCAATCGTCAAACATTCATACTGCTTTATTTTGTTACTGAAGATCACATCCAACGAGAATTGATTCGTGGCGTACCACCCCTCATCCAAGAAGACACCCTCCACATTCTCAGGGGGGGGGGGGGGGGGGGCGAGACCCGCATTGCTGGTGAATTTACACATGTTGGTCCACAAACTGAGAGTCTGGCACTCCTTCAACATATCCTCATTGAATTGAGATGGAAGCTTGTGAACATATATGTATCTACCACCACATGGGTCGCTCTTATTCTCCGCCATTCTCAACGCCAGCATGAACAAACAATCCTTGGGCTTCAAATTCTTCCCGGGAGATTTCATGCGCAGATTCCACAGCGATAATTCAGACCCCTCAACATCACCACCACCGAGGACTGAAAAATGAAAGTAGAAAAGCAAGAACCAGAAGAAAACAGAAGCGAACGCCACAAAGTTGAACTGAATCTTGAATCTCCCGCCCCCTTCTCCATCAGTCCCGCTATGAATTGCCGTTCCATTAGATCATGACAACCCAAGAAAACCTCAACCTCACGCCAGGGAAAACCCCAATTCCCACGCCAAACTACCACAATCCCATCCCAAAACCCACCCAAGAGCCCAATAAACCTAACCCTAATTCATCTTCACCCACGGCCTCGGACCCAAGAAAACTCATCAAACAATGAAAGAATCTCAACTATACCACCAAAAAAATGAAACCCCATATCCAAACTTCATGCAAAAATGGAAACAAATGAAAACCCAAGCGATAATTTCTCTGTAAATTGGTTTGAATTCATCGGTAACAATGAATTTTGAGATTACTAGCTAGAGAGTTTGAATTTGAATTCAAATTATGTTCTCTTAAACAAACACCAGAATTCGAACGAGAGAGTAAACAAACTTAAGCCAAACGGGAGAAAATGAGATGAACAAGGAAAAAATCCGTACCTTTGAGAAGAGAGCGATGGGAATTTTCTCAGGGAAGAAATTTCCGGCGTCGATTTTTCGAGGGAAGGAAGCCTTTGGTTTTACGTGACGAGGGAGGAAACGACGACACTGGTTCGCTCTCAGAGTGAGTTTCTCGCCACGTGGCATCAAAACGATGACATGGTAGTTTATGGAGTGAGGGCCTCATCGGCTGAGCCTGTAAAAATTGAAACTGTACTCGTGGTCTCCGTCCAAGTAGGGATTGTGAACTTACGATGACGATAATGCCCCTGACCTTTAGAAGAAATTAATTAAAACAACAAAACATCATTTTTAAAAAACTCTCGAGAATTAATTTTTTTTCATAAATCTGACATTTTTGGCAAAATCTTGGCAATAAAAAATAAATTAAAAAATATATAAACTAAAATTTATAAAAAAATGTTAATATATTTAAAAAAAAAAATAAAAGCATAGTTTTTTCATGATAAATAGCCATTAAAAATGCAAATATCACGTTTAAATCATGATATTTATGTTTTTTCATAGATCTTCTGATATTTTGAAACTATTATGATAAATTATCATTTTAAACTTTGAACAATTTCTCACGATATTATCACAAGATTTTCATAAATTTCATGATATTTTGTCACTACGGTGTTTAGCTCATTAAGCCACGTCCGGGCTGAAAACCCCAAATGAGCCGTGCATGTTCGACTCAGTCTTCAAGCTCGGCTCATTCTTGTGACGTGCCGAGTCAAGTTCGAGCTCATACCGAGCTTGAGTTAACCGCGCTAAAGAATGAGCTTTTAATTAAAAAAATGATATTCGTTATATTAAAGATGATATTAATCAAACTTTAAACCTACTGATCTAAGTTCAAACTAACTCATTTACAAAAACAAATACAGTTTCAAAGCTGTAAGCAATAGCATATGACCTATAAACTTAATGTTTGCAAGACAAACATGCCCTTAACTTATATCATGTAATATAAAATATATATATAATATAAAAGAGTTGATAGTAGGTAAAAAGATGAGCACATCTAAGAGGTCAAACTAAAAGAAACACAAGCACTCACATGTGCATTAAGGGAACACATTTTAACATGGTTCGGTCAGGATGACCTAAGTTGATGATACCTCTATCTCTCTCACTTAATTATCGTGAGATAGAGGCTCTTTTATCTATAAAAGAGCTCATACATTAGAGACCAACAAGTTGCCTTCTTGAGAAGGACTCTGGTTGACAATTTTACAAGAGGACATCTTGTTCACTACACTTGTGCTGACAATAAGACTCTTATGATCTTGGTTTGCTTTGTGAGAAACTACTTTCTTGGATGACTCCTTGAGTTGGGTATTGATAGAGACATTTTTGAATGGATCTGGTCAATTTGAGTATCGGATCTAGTTTGGATTGGATGTAGCAGTGTGGACCTCGTTCATATCTTGACATCCCCCCGCAAGCGCCATAGCCCAGGCATGATGTCGAGCTTGGATCTAAGAGAATTAAATTGGGAGATCGCGAGGGGCTTAGTGAGAATATTCGCCAGCTAATCGCCAATGGAGATGTGCTGGACAGAGAGAACATGTGCAACAACCTTGTTCTGGACAAAATGAACATTGAGTTTAATGTGTTTGCTGCGACGGATGTGCATCCAGGTATGTCATAGAGACATTGTCACAATAGATGATAGATGATAGATTACACGAGAAGAGGATGAAGTTCACGGAGTAGGAACTGGAGTCATAAATGCTCAGCAGCTGCATTGGCAACATATATGTATTTTGCCTCAGTATTGGAGTGAGAAACATGTTGCTTCTTAGAACTCCATGA